>NC_050574.1:118071045-118371045 GCF_011100635.1 Trichosurus vulpecula | reverse complement strand
TGCTGAGTTTGGAAGAGGTTTTGAGGGGAAGAAAGATAATGAGTTCAGTTTTGGACAGGAAGACATCAGATTATTTCCACTAAGTATTATTCTATATCTTTCTTTTCTCTTCTTGGCTAATCTCCTGAGAAAACCATCTATAATCGATGTGTCCACTTCCTCTCCTCTCTCACTTTTAAACTTTCTGCAGTCTGGCAAAACCTCATCATTCAACTGATGTCCTGTCCAAAGTCACCACTGAACTAATGCCAAATTAATGGCATTTTCTCAATGCTCATTCTTCTTGACCTCTTTGCAACCTTTCATACTATCATCCTCTCTGGCTTTTTCATGACACTGCTTTCCTCATTCTGCTCCTAACCATCTTACTATTCCTCGGTCTTTTTTGCTAGATCTCTACCTAGCATTAGTCCAATAACCCTGGATGCATTCCCCAAAGCTCTACTTTGGGTCCTCTTCTCTTTTCTCTCTATACTATCTCTCTTGGTAATCTCACCCATTCCCATGGATTCAACTATTATCTCTGTACAAGATTCCCAGATTTGTTATCTAGCCCTAATCTCTCTCTGTTTCTGTCTCTGTCTCTCTCTGTCTCTCTGTCTCTCCCTCTCCCTCCCTCCCTTCCTCCCTGCCTCCCCCCCCCTCCAGTTCTAGATCATCAGCTGTCTCCTAGACATCTTGAGTTGAATGTCCTCAAATTCAGCGCATGAAAATAGAATTCATTGTCTTTCCACCCAAACCTTCTTCTCTTCCCATCTTCCCCATTACTGTTGATGGCACCACTATACCCTTAGTCATCTAGGCTCTCAACCTTGAGGTTGACAGTGATGTCATCCTTGATCCTTAACTTGCACTCATCCCACAGGTCCAAACCATTATCAAAGCTTGCCATTTTCACCTTCACATCTCTCATCTCCAATTACTCATCTTGAACTGGATGTCCCATAGACATCTTAAACTGAACACAATTCAATTCTTCACAGAACTGAATTCGCCATCATTCTCCCCCCAAACCTTCCCCTCTTCCTAACTTCCCTATTAGTGTTAAGGGTCCCATTATAATCCCAGTCACCCCATACTCACAACCTAGGTGTCATCCTCTATTCTTCCCTTAATCCCCATATCCAATCAGTTGTCAAAGCCTGTCATTTCAATCTTCATACTATCTCTCATTAGAGAGAGACAGAGAAAGACACAAATATAGATCTACGCCCCCTTCTCTCTTCTGACATTGGCATCACCCTAGTGCAGGCCTTCTCATCACTTCATGCTTAAGCTCTTGCAATAGCCTATTGGTAGGTCCTCTGCCTCACCACTCCAGGCCACCCTCCAATTAGCTGTCAAACTGATGTTAAAGCACAGATCTGATGAGATCACACCCCTACTCGATAAACTCCAGTGGCTCCCTATTACCTCCAGGTCAAATATGAAATTCTCTAGCTTTTAAAGCCCTTCATAACCTGGCCCCTTCCTACACTTCTCCTGTCTTCTTACACTTCCCTGCCTCTTATGAACTCTAAGATCCAGCTATTTGCTGCAGTTCCTCATACTCAACATTCCAAGTCCCTACTCTATACATTTGCATTGGCTGTCTCCCATGGTTGGAATGCTCTCCTAACTCATCTCCAATTCCTAGATTCCCTTGCTTCTTTCAAGGTTCAGATTAAATCTCAACTTCTAAAAGAAACCTTTCCCAGTTCTTCCGGTCTGCAACAGTCCTCGGCCCTCCCCTAGTCCCTTCCCTCAAAGACCACATTCATTTACATTGCATATATGTTGCCTCCCACCAGGAGAAAGTGAGTTCCCAGGGCAAGGACGGTGTTTTTGTCTTTTTTTTGTATCTCTAGCAAAGTACCAGACACACAGCTAAACTCTAAATAATGGTGACTGGGGTCTGAGAGTCACAAAATCATAAGTAATAAGGGTGTAGGACAGACCCTAGGGAGTAGACATCATAATTTTACAGATGAGAAAATTTGGACTTGAGTGTGCGAGGTAATAAAATAACCTTCCCGCCCCAGCCCCCTAATTTGATTTTCAGTCCAGGGCTCTTTTTAAATCACAAATTTGAACACTAGCCATCAGAAACCAAGAGGCAAACTAGAAAGTGGCAACTTGACCACACAAGCCAATGAGGGAAAATGGTGGAAGGGAAAGCATTAGGATAGGATCTTTTATCAGCTTCAACACTAACCATCTAAGGAGGGAAGTCACTTCCTCTCTAGACTTCCATTTCCTCTTCTAAAACAAGGTGGTTGGACTAAGCAGCTGATTGCTAGGTTTCTACCAGCTGTGACATCCTAACCTCTAACATTCTACGTTCTAAGGGCTGTCCCAGCCAGTGGTGTGCTAGCAAATGTTCAATAACTGAATCTCTGGGGGAAAATGTACATATGACACATTTTTAAGTTTAATCATCAAATGAGATAATAATTGTGAAGGGCTTAGCACAGTACCTAGAACATAACAAGCATAATAAAATGTTAGTTATTGTCATTACGATTATTAACGTTTTTCTATTGCTTTCAATTAAAAAATGAAACTTTGGTTTGTAGCATTTGCCAGTTTCTGAGGAGTAAACGCTCACATTGAAAATTTAACAATCAGCAGGCCAGCAGCTGCCTCCAGCACTCTGCCTGGTCCCAGCTCATACATTTTATGGTCCTAAACCAGCATGAGGCAAAAAGCCTTCTTTCTTTTTTTTCAAGAACCTCAAAGCTCTATGTTTATTGTACAGAAGTTGGCGTTTTTCTCTTCCTACCAGTTGAAGGGGATGGGGGAGGAGCAAAGTGAAATTTAACAAAACCAACAGCACAGACTGCTGGGAAAGGGGAAAGTAAAGTTGTTGATTCTCCCCATATTTTTATTTCCACCTCCCTCACTGACAATCCAGTGACTGAAAGAAGATTGTTCATCTAAATGACACAGACTTGACAAGAGGGCTTAGGGGTTCAGAAAGAGGAAGGACCAGAATATGCTTTCTAGCCTCAGGAAGAATGGGACAGCTCTATGAGAGGGAAGCCTAGTAAGGGGAGGGTTGGGGGGAATTCGGAAAGTTTCATCAAACGAAAAAGAAAAGTGAAAGAGACAGAAGCCATTTAAAGGACTGCATCCGGTAGAGCTTCCACTTGGCCCCAGTGTGGAGTCAAGCAGGTCCTTGTATGGCATTAACATCAGAAGCACTAAAGAGAGGCAAAAACCACAGGACAACCGGAGGTAGCTTCAGGCTCAGAGGTTCAAACACAAAGCGTGGGTGCTTATCTAGGCTTTCAAAACTGGGTTGCAAAGACTCAAAGCATAGTTCCTCTCTAGGGTATTTCAATAGCAAATTTCCCTAGTTAGATTTGGAGTCAGGGGACCTGGGTTCAAATTCTATTTCAGTCAGTCAATCAATAAGCATTTATTAAGTGCCTCCTGTGTGTTCGACAATGGAGATACAAAGACAAACATGAAACAGTCCCTGCCCTCAAGGAGCTTACGTTCTATTCAAGAATCAGGCACCTACTAAAGTGAAAACAAAATAAATACATGAGGAGCAGCTGGAAGGCTCAGGAAACGTGGAAGGTGGTGTTTGAGCTGAGCCTCAGAGAAAACTAACGATTCTAAGAGATGGAGGCAAGGACTGCATTCCAAGCATTGAGGATAGCCAATGCAAAAACATAAAGATGGGGGATGGGATGTGATGGATGAGGAATCACAAGGCCATGCTGACTGGATTGACAGGGCTCTGTCCTGGACCCTCTTCTCTTCTCCCTTCATACAACTTCACTTGGTAATCTCATCAGCTCCCATGGATTTAATGACCATTTGACATCTCGAACTAGGTGTCCGAGAGACATGTTAAACTCAATATGTCCAAAACAGAACTTACTATCTTTCCCCCTAAACCTTCCCTATTACGGTAGAAGACAACACCAACCTCCCAGTCCCTCAGGCCTAGGAGTCATTCTGAATTCCTCACTATCTCTCAGTATCCAAGCTGTAGCCAAGACCTGCTGATTTCACCTTAGCAACATCTGCCCCCATCTCTCCTCTGACACTGTCCCTACTCATCACCTCACACCTGGACAATGGCAATAGCCTGGGTCTCTCTGATCCAATCCATTCAGCCACATCTTTTGCGATCTTCCTAAAATGCAGCTTCCATTCTGTCACTCTCCTGCTCAATAAACTCCCTCAACTCCCTACTGCCTCCAGGATCAAAGACAAAATCCTCCATCTGGCATTCAAATCCCTTTATAATCTAGCCCCCTTCTACCTTTGCAGTCTCTTACTCCCCCACATATACTCTTTGGTCCAGCGACACTGGCCCCCTGACTGTTCTCTGATCAAGAGCCTCCATCTCTGTCTCTGGCCATCCCTTGTGCCTGGAATTCTCTCCCTCCTCCACTCTACCAAATGACCTCCCTGGCTTCCTTTAAGTCCCAAATAAAAACCCTTCTCTTACTGGAAGCCTCTCCCAACTCCTTTAATTCTAGTGCCTTCCCTCGGCTATCTGGCTATCCGCTGCTCCATATAGATTTGTTTGCTTGTTTGTTGTCTCACCCATTAGACTGTAAACTCCTTGAGGGTAGGGGCTTCCTTTTTCTTACTTGCATCCCTAGGGCTTAGTGAGCAGTAGATCAGCACCGACTACTAAATACTAAATACATACCCATTGACTGGTGGACTTAATTCTGAACTAGTGTACATGACCACGATATAAAACATTTCCTTTGCTATCATGGGACTCTTGCATTTAGGGCTGGAAGGAACCTCAGAGATCATCAGGCTCATCCTCCTCATTTTACAAGGGAGGAAACTGAGGCCCAGAGAGGAGAAGTGACTTGTCCAGAATCATAGAGGCAATAAGTAGCAGGGCCAGGATTCAAACCCAGGTCTCCTCATGCTAAATGTCCTGCTCTCACCACTATAGCACCCTCACATCTGTTCTAGGAATAAAACAAGGGGGGCAGCTAGATGTGGAAGTAGATAGAGCACCAGCCCTGAGTTCAAATGTGGCCTCTCATACTTGGCACTTACTAGCTGTGTGACCCTGGGCAAGTCACTTAACCCCCACTGCCTCGAGAAAAAGAAAGACAGCTCTTCAAAGAGTTAAACAAAAATAAAAGCCAGACATTCTATCTAGACACTCGATAACCATATAGCCTTATAGACTCTTATCTCCCTCGGTGTTAATGTTGTGCCATAAAGCTACCCTGTGATATTTACTATTGAAAAATATGCAAGCTGAGGGTGTTAGAAGAACCCTGCCTTTCAGTAGGAAACGAGGAAAATCAAATAGTTCTGATTACCCTCCTCCCCCAGTTTCTTGATAGCTGTATTACTGCTATACTACCCCAGGGACCACACCCAGCTATTATCTCATTCCACCCTCCCACCAGGCCAAGAAGAGAGACAGTGGGGGAGGGGGGAATCAGGATCCTTTTTCTACAGAGGAGTAGACTGAGGCCCAGAGGGTCACAAGGACAGTATATATGGCAAGCTGGGACTAGAGCTCAAGTCCTGAGAGTTTTCACTTTTTTCACAATTCAAAAAACATCTATTAAGGGACTATTCTTAAGTAGTGGTGAGATAGCCTCCTAGGGGAGTTGCTGTTCCTGAATCTCACCCCACCCTCTCCCATTTCCCCCGAGTTAGCCTAGAACAAACTCTGTTCTTGGAAACTTCCTCTTCCTTCAAGGTCTGGGGCAGTTGCCACTTCCACAAAGAAGCCTTCCCAGATTGCCATGCAACCCCTTCTAGCTGAGATTTCTCCTAGACCCCCTCTGCCCGCATCTTTCCGGCTCCACCTCAAAGGTGGATGTCCCCAAGGTTGGCTTTGGCCACTGGGTTAGGTCTGGCTCTCTCTTCTCTTCTCCCCTCTATACTACTTTAACTCCCATGGATTTCATTACCAGCTCTTAATTACGGACAATGCCCTCAAGCAAAAACACACACACACACACACACACACACACACACACACACACACACACACACACACACACACACACACACACACCCCAGGATAGGAAGCACAGTAGTCAGAAAAGGGCCTAAGACAATGTTGGAAAGAAGGAAGCAAGCATTTATTCAGGGTATATTATGTGCCAGGCACTCTAAGTGATTTATAAATAATATCACATTTGATCTTCACGACAAAGCTAGGAGGTAGGTTTCTTTATTTATTACTCCCATTTTACAGTTGAAGAAATTGAAATAGAGGTTGACTGGCCCAGAGTCACTCAGCTAGTAGTATAAGGCCACATTTGAACTCCAGTTCCCCTAATTCAAGGCTCAGCCCTCTATCCATTGCACCTCCGCTTTGGGGTACACGCATCCTGGGAGCAGGACATGGAGGCAGGCAAAGAGACGGGTTAAAAGCTGTCATGCTTCAACTATCATATCTACACGCAAATGATTTCCAGATCTACATAACCAGCACTAATCTCTTCTGAACTCTAGTCTATATCATCCTCCATTGGACGTTTTGAACTGGATATCTCATTAGTATCTCAAATTCAACATATTCAAATGAGAACTCATTATCTTCCTCCTCCTCTCTGCCCTCAAACCCCAGCCATCCTTCCACAGAAGCCCAACTTTGCAACCCTGGGCTCATGCTTAACTTCTCAATCTTCCTTTCCTCTCCCTCCCATTCACCCCGCCCTTCACTCCCCACCCCAACCATGTCCATCCATTCAGTTGCCAGTCTTATAGATGGTTGTTGTAACTGCTCAGTCTTGTCTGACTCTTCATGACACCATTTGGGGTTTTCTTGACAAAATTACTGGAGTGGTTTGCCATTTCCTTCTCCAGTTCATTTAACAGATAAGGAAACAGAGGCAAACAGGGTTAAGAGGCTTGCCCAAGGTCACACAGCTACTAAGTTTCTGAGGCCAGATTTGAACTCAGGAAGATGAGTCTTCCTGACTCTAGGCTCTAAACTCTATCCACTGGGCCACCTAAATAACCCCTTAGAGATGTTATTTCCACAAAATCTCTTGAATTCATCTCCTTCTCTCTACTAACATAGCTGCCACCCTAGTTCATTGCCTTAATCACCTCATTCCTGAATTATCACAATGGCCTCCTTACTGGTGGCTCCCCTCTTGGATCCATCTTCTGCACAGATGCCAAAACGGAATTCTTAAAGCACACACACGTCTGACCCTAGGCACTCCCCTGCTCAAAGTTCCAGGTGCTCTCTATTGCCTCCAGAATAAAATGCTCTGTTTAGCATTTACAGTCCTTCACAATCTGACTCCAACCTACCTTTCCAGACTGCTTGCCAGTTACGGCCTATTCATGACATCCCATCTCCTGCCATTGCACCTGCTCTCCCCCATTCCTGGAGTGATCTGCCCACTCACCCATCTTCCAATCACTAAGCTCAACTCAAGAGCCACCTGGCAAATATCTGCCAAAGGCTCCTAGTGCCTTCTCCCTCTCCTAACCACATAGTTTGTTTTTATTTATTCATATATACATGCATATATACATACATATACACATATACACGTGTGTATGCATACACAGATATATACATATACACACATACACACGTGTATGTGTGTATATATATCTGTACTTATATATGAACAGGTTGTTTCTCTTGGCAGAAATATAAGCTCCTTGAGGGCAGGGCCTTTGCCTTGGGGGGGAGGGGCTTTTGTTTTTGTATTCACAATGTCTGGCACATAGAAGGTGCTCACTTAGGGACTGATTTCTCTTTTCCTTATAGTTTGAATTATTCTATGTATGTTGTATCTCCCCTAGGAGATGAGACTTTCTAACTGCCATTTGTATAACATTTTAATTGAGGCCCTTCATCCTCATTATTTCACTTGATCCCTTGGTAAAGTAGGTTTGAGAGGTTATAACTGTCCCATCTTACAGATGAGAAAAATGAGGCTCAGAGAGGTGAGATGACTTCTTCGTAATCACACAGACAGGAAGGTAGATTTGAATCCAGGTCCTCCTGACTCCAACTCCAGCACCACATCCCCCGACTCCAAGCTGCCTCTCCTTGAGGGTAAGGACCCTCTCACTTCTAGGATCTGCAAGGTACAGGGAAAAGGGCACTGGTCAGAAGACCTGGATTCCAGTCCCTGGACAAGTCACTTTTACCTTTCTGTACCTCAATTTCTTCATCTGTAAGATGGAGATAATACAACTTAGTTTCTATGTCACAGGGCTTTTTTGAGGAAAGCCCCTAGCAAACTTTAAGGGAATGACTGAAAAGTGAACTTTTTTTTTCCCTCTTGGAACCCCAAGGCCTGATACAGACTTCACATATAATATGCGCTTAATAAATATTTACTGAAGTAAAAAACCAGATTAGGTTTTGAAAGATAAAGAGGAGCCCTCAAAAACATGCTGGGTTTGGCGCCTGAGGGTCTGGATTCTAATCCCAGTTAAACCACTGACTAGCAGTGATTCCTTACAATCTCTCTGGGCCTCAGTTTCCACCTCCGTGAAAGAAGGGGGTTGGACTAGGTCCGAGGTGCCTTCCAGCTCTTAGCGCTATGATCCTAGGAATAAGGAGCTGACTCCTGAGCCTACCTGTGCCCAGGTTACTTCGGCAATAAGCATGCTTCCTGGACTTCTTTTCAGTCGAAACTAATATCCCATCTTCTACAGGAAACCTTCACCAGCCCCTCTTAATACTAGTGCCCCCTCTCTTTTAATTATTTCCTATCTATCGCTTGTTTGTTCATATTTATTTGCTTGCTGTCTCCCCATTAGACTGTGAGTGCCTGAGGACAGGGACTGTCTTTTGCTTCTTTTTATATCATCAGCGCTTAGCACAGGACCTGGCACAAAGTAGGCGCTTTATAATTGTTTATTGACTGACTGATAATGCCTAGGGGAGTCCAAATGGGCTGGATTAAACCATGTAGAATCGCAGAGCTTATCACTCAAGAAAAGCAAACAAAGTTGGAGGAAGTCGCCAAACCTGTACCTGCGCCCAACTCCCCGCCCCCACCCCGTCCCCGAAGCCAACAAAAAGATGCTCCCCCACCACCCAGGGCAGACCCAACCACCCACGGGGCTTTGATGCCCCTCCCCCACAGGCTCCACATTCTGTCCCAGCTCGAGGCAGCTGCAGGGCAAGGACCCCAAGGGGCAAGACGGTCTTTGTGGGGCTAGCCCGCGCAGCTGAGCCGGGAACCGGGGTTGAGGGTGGCTGCCCTGTGGAGCCCTCCCGGGACCCGCACACGCTCCAAACTTTCTACCCTGAGTCCGAACTCCGCTCCACTCCACCACCCCATCCCTACCTCCTAGTCTGAAGCCAACTCACCTGGCGCCCCTCCCCCAGCCCCAGTCCCAACCTCAGCGTCAGCCTCGGGGGAACTTGTCCCGCGATGAAGACCCCCCCCCACCGCCTTTCCCCGCCAGTCACTGAGCTGCCCGGACCAGAGTGGGGGACTCCCTCCAAGGAGAGGGGCAGGACAGTCCCCATACACAGCCGGTCCCCAGGACTCACCCAGCCCTGGACGCCCGCTCCCCGCAGCCACCGGAATCCACCCTGGGCTTCAAGTGGGGACTGGCACAAAGCTCAGCCCCCGAGCCGAGCACGCCCATTGCAGCGGCGGCACTCACCTTCTCTCTCTTGCTCCTCCAGCTGCTGCTGCTGCCGCTCCCGCCGCAAGCCCGGCTTCTCTCCTTTCCTCCCTCTCTTCCTTGATCACTCCCCCTCTCCCTTGATCACTCCCTCGCTCTCAGGCTCTCTGCCCTCCCTCCCTCTCTTCTTCCCCCTCGCTCCCCCTACACCACTCTCCTCTCCTCCTTTCTCTCCCTCCCACCTTCCCTCTCTCTTTCTCCCTCTCTTGCCCGCCCCTTCGCCGCTTCTAGTTCTCTCTCCCCAGCTGCCCGGACGGCCCCTTCGTCTCCCCCGCCCTCCTTTCTCTGCCGCCTTCTCCCCGCAGGGTCCCGGGCGGGCGGGAGAGAGGGATGCCTCTACAATGCAGCCCCTACCTTCTGCCGCCCCTTTCGCTGCCCTTCCTCCTCCTCCTCCTCCTCCTCCCTCTAGCCGTCTCTATTGTCAGCTGCTCCAGAGCCCAGTCCTTCTCCTCCTCCTCCTCTCCCCTCCCCTCACTCTCACACCCCTCCTTCCACCTCCACCGGCCGCCGCCTCCAGTCCCTAGAACTCTTAGGCTCTCTCATTGGAAGCTGCGGGCGTCCGGTATGAGCCTGCCCTCCCCCCAATTTCTCTCCTGAAGTAGGTGGACTAAGTCAAGGAGGAGGAGGGACTGAGGGGAGGAGGGAAACCGGACAGACACACGTGAGCAAAGCCCACGGGGAGTAGGGGGAAGGGAGAGTGCTTGCTTGGGGTGACGTAATGTGAAGGTGACGCAAGAGACGGGGGAATCTCCCGGCTGGCACATGACGTCACTGCCTAGGCATTCCTCTCCCTCCCCTCCTCCCTTCTGCAAAGCTGACCTCTTGCTCTGATGGTCCCCGGGGGACTGTGGGGTCCTCTCTTTGGATGCCACCCACCCTCAGGTCCGTGCTTCTTCAAACAGTGTATGTAATGGAAAGAAGACTGGCCTTGGAGTCAGGAGAGAGAGAACAGCTCCACTCTGTCTGGCTCCGTGACCTTGGACAAGTCATTTCTCTCTGAGCGGTGGTTTCCTCATCCATAAAATGGAGATGATAATAATGAGTCCACTACCCACCTCGAAAGATTTTTGTAAACCTTAAGGCCAGAGTTTATTAGTAGCAAAATAGAGTAATAATATTTGTTGTATCTTTCCCTAACCCCTCCTAATTCCAAGGCTTTCCTTCTTTTAAATAGTTCCTATTTATTCTGTATATAGCTTGCTTTGTATATATTTGTTTACATGTTGTGGGAGACATGCATTAGACTGCAAATTCCCAGAGGGCAGAAACTGTCTCTTGCCTCTTTATATCCCCAGCACTTAGCACAGTCTGACACATAGTAGGTGCTTAATAAATGCTTATTGAATTAACGAATGGCAGACTTGGAGCTAAGTATGACAAGATTTTACACGGGTCTCAGCCATTGTCTCTTTATTTGGCTTTCTTTGTGTGGTAAAGAAAGGTAGAGCAAAAGGAAACAGTGCCATCAGGGCACAGGTTGGAGTGATAAATGCAGAGCTGAGATGGAGAAAGGCCTCCATGCAGGGGCATGCTGGGGCCAGTTCAGTACCAAAGCTGATTGTTAAATTTTCAGAGTGAAAAATGGCAAATATTGGAAATCAGGTCTTGATTTATTTTGTTGATTGTTGAGGCTTTAAAAAGTGATGGAGAAAATGCTAATAGTGCAGATTAAACTTAAAAGTGAGTCCTGTGCATCCTTTGGGGAGAGAGCCAGTTATTAAAGCTGTCCCAACACACCATGGATCTGTGATTTCAGAGGTATGGGTGAGTACGCCCTCCAAAGGTACAAGTGGCAAGGCACCCACATCTTCTGACCCTAACTCTTCTCTATGGCATTCTATGAATCCTCAGGGAGATCACCCAAGACCCTGGTCACCTTCCTCTAGATCTAGAAGAGAAATAAATATTTTATTATGCTGTTATTGGGCAGCTAGGTGGTGCAGTGGATGGAGCCCCTGGGCCTAGAGTTGGGAAGACCTGACTTCAAATCTGCCCCCACACACTTATTAGCTATGTGACCCTAGACAAGTCACTTAACCCTTATTTGCCTCAGTTTCTTATCTGTAAAATAGCTGGAGAAGGAAATGACACTCCAGTATCTTTGCCAAGAAACCCCCAAATGGGGTCAGGAAGAGTCAGACAACAAATAAGTATATATTATGTTAGTATCACTTCCCTTCAGGGAATAGAAGTATCAAGCACCCAGAATTGCCCATCTGCATAGAAAAAATTTCTACACTGGAAGTTTCCTACCTGTACACACACACACACACACACACACACATCATCATCATCATCATCATCGTCATTATCATCATCATCATCACATTAGGAATGTTGCTATAGGGTTTTCAGTTTTATAACTTGTTTTCCTCAATAATCCTGGGAGGTAGGTAATATAAATATTACCCTCTTGTGCAGATTATAGAGCTTAGAGCCGAAAGGGCCACTGGAGAACATTTAATTCTTACTTTCCAAAATCCTGGCTACAGACTCTTGGAAGCCACAGAGTAATTGCAAAGGGGTCCACTGAATGTAGAACCTAGGACTGAAGTATTCTTCAATTCAACCAGATTTCAAATCTCTGAAAAAGTCAAAAGAACATCTACCTCATTCTGACTAATGTTATATCATCATTCCCCCTTTCACAGATGAGAAAACTGAAGCTGGGAGAGGTTAAGAGACCCAACCAGGGTCACACATCTAGTATTTGTATCTGAACCCAGAGTTTCCTGTCTTGAGGCCGGGCACTCTACCCGCTGCACCACCTAGCTGCCTGATGTTTATTAACTATCATCTTGCCCACTGGCTTTGTTTCCTCTGCAAGTTTGATAAGGATAATTAATAAGCCAGCAGACCTTCTTTAGACTGAATAAATCACACACTCCTATCTATTGCTATCTTTCAAACATATGTACATACTATTGTGATTAATAAAATACAAATTCACTGAAATGCCATTAATTCATTGTAGCTCTTTGTTTATTGTATATTTTCCGATTCAATGAATCAAAATTACAATTATTATGACATCCATTAATTGTTTTTTAAGTTAAAAATATTGGGAATCATCTACCTAGTCCAATCCCTAGAGGATTAGCTAGCTGAGGAATTGAGGTTCAGTGAGGAAATTGATTGACTCAAGATCATATAACCAGCAATTGTCAATGTCAGTATTCCACCTGAACTCAGATCTTTTGACTACAAGATCAAGGTTGCTGTCCCATATTAGAGATGGGGACACTGAGGTTCAGAGAGCCAAGAATGCTCCAATTTACTTACCAGGGTGGTCACCTCCCAGTGACACCTCCAGCTTCTCATGTGTTCTGGGTATGGAGACCAAAGGAGGGATTGTCAGTGGGGAGCAGCCAGGCCAGGAACTGACAAGCGTTAATGTTTGCAGCGCCAATACCTGACAACATTTCTAAAAATCTCTCTCACCCATGGCATCATGCACAGGCTCATGAAGGGATTGAAACTCTCCCTCGACATTCTTGTTGTTCAGTTGTTTCAGTTGTATCTGACTCTTTATGACCTCATTTGGGGTTTTCCTGGCAAAGATACTGGAGTGGTTTGTGATTTACTTCTCCAGCTATTTTACAGATGAGAAAAGTGAAACAAATAAGGGTTAAGTGACTTGCCCAGGGTCACACAGCCAGTGTCTCTGAGGCCAGCATTTGAACTGGATCTTCCTGACTCCAGGCCCCATGAGCCACCTAGCTGCCTTATACCCTCAGCATTGGTGAATTCCTAATTATTTTTTTAAATCAATTTATTTATTTTTAGTTTTCAACATTCACTTCCATAAGATTTTAAGTTCCAAATTTTCTCCCCCTCCTTCCCTTTCCCCGACCTCAAGAAGGCATGCAATCTGATATAAGCTCTACATATCCATTCATATTAAACTTATTTTCACATTAGTCATGCTGCAAAGAAGAATTAGAACTAATGGGAGGAACCAAGAGAAAGAAAAAAACAACAAAAAAAAGTGAAAACAGTACGCTTCAATCTACATTCAGACTCCATAGTTCTTTTTTCTGGATGTGGATAGCATTTTCCATCATGTGTCTTTTGGAGCTGTCTTAGATCCTTGCATTGCTAAGAGGTAAATCTATCAAAGTTAGTCATCACACAGTACTTTTGTTATTGTGTACAACGTCCTCCTGGTTCTGCTCACTTCACTCAGCATCAGTTCATATAAGTCTTTCCAGGTTTTTCTGAAGTCCACCGGCTCATCATTTCTTATGGTACAATAGTATCCTATTATATTCATAAACCACAACTTGTTCAACCATTCCCCAATTGATGGGCATCTCCTCAATTTCCAATTCTTTGCCACCACAAAAAGAGGGGCTATAAATATTTTTGCACGTTTGGGTCCTTCTTGAGTTCCTAATTCTTATCACAGCTATATTAGATTGCAAGCAAGACCTGTGTCTCATACATCTTTATCTTCCCAATACCTAGCACAGGGCCTTGCATGTAACTGGGAGAAGAAGTGGACCGATAATTTTATTGCTATCTGAAACTCCCAGAAGCAGAAACTCCCTTGACCATTCACACAGGTTTGGAGGCTGGGAACTTAACATCTTAGAGAATTGCCTAGACCACAGATCTTCCTGTCTCCAAAGCCAGCTAAGGACTAGACTCCAGCTGCCTTCCTTGCATATAACAGATACTCACTCAATGTGTATTGTATTGAACCAAAAACCAAGCCTCCAGATTCCCATGCCAGGCTTCTTGAATGTCAGAACATGGCACCAAAGTGTCAGTGAGTTCCTTAGTGTCCTTTCAAATTCAAATCCTCATTACTGTGCTGCGTGGAGGAAAAAACTTAATTTTTTTAAAAATTTTATTTATTCGTTTTTCGTTTTCAACATTCATTTTTATAAGATTTCGAGTTTTAAATTTTCTCTCCCTCTTTCCCCTCCCCCAAGATGGCATGCGATCTGATATAAGCCATACATGTACAATCATATTAAACATACTTCCACATTAGTCGTATTGTAAAGAAGAATTAGAACCAAAGGGAAAAATCATGAGAAAGAAAAAAACAAAAAAAGGAAAAATATTCTGCTTCGATCTGCATTCAGACTCCATAGTTTTTTCTCTGGGTGTGGACAGCATTTTCCATCATGAGACTTTTGGAATTGTCTTAGATCATTGCATTGCTAAGAAGAGCTAAGTCTATCAGAGTTGGTCACCACACGATGTGGTGTTACTGTGTACATTGTTTTCCTGGTTCTCCTCATTTCTCTCAACATCAGTTCATGTAAGTCTTTCCAGATTTTTCTGAAGTTCACCTGCTTATCATTTCTTATGGAACAATAGTCTTCCATTACAGTTATATACTACAACTCGTTCAGCCATTCCCCAATTGATGGGCATCCCTTCAATTTCCACTTCTTGGCCACCACAGAAAGAGCTGCTATAAATATTTTTGTACATGTGAGTCCTTTTCCCATTTATATGATCTCTTTGGGATACAAATCTAGAAGTGGTGTTGCTGGATCAAAGACTATGCACAGTTTGGTCACCCTTTGGGTGTAGTTCCAAATTGCTCTCCAGAATGGTTGGATCAATTCACAACTCCACCAACAATGCATTAGTGTTCCAATTTTCCCATGTCTTCTCCAACATTTATCATTATCCTGTTTTGTCATGTTAGCCAATCTGATAGGTGTGAGGTGGTACTTCAGAGTTGTTTTAATTTGCATTTCTCTAATCAATAGTGATTTAGAGCATTTTTCATATGACTATAGACAGCTTTAATTTGAAAGAACTAATCTTTAAGTCAGACAGTTTTATGTTTGCATCCCAGCTCAGACCACTGGTTATATAACACTGAGCAAGTCACTTGGACTTTCTGAGCCTCAGTTTCCTTAGCTGTAAAATGGGGAGAATAACACTCACACATTACCTACCTCACAGGTCATCCGGTCTAGCCCATAATGAGAAGGACCACATACTATAACCTCCTTGACTAGTAGTCATCTGGCTTTGCTTGAAGACCTCCAATAAGGGGAAATCCACTACTTCCCAAGGCAGCCCATTCCATTTTTTAGATAATGCAGATTGGTAAGAAATTTGTCTTTATTTTAGGTCTAAATTTATCTTTTTGCCACTTCTACTCACCACTGGTCCTCTGTGCCCAGAGAGAACAAGTCTACCTTTTCCATGTGACAGTCCTTCAAATGGTTAAACTCTTTTCTCCCAACTTATACTTATGATGTTGATTTTTTGAACCCAAGTGTAAGACTTTATTTTAATCTCTATTACATTTCATCTTTGATTCAGCCCAATACACTTGGAAGATAGCCTGTCGAGATAATAATAGCTAGCATTTTTAGAATGCTTTAAGATTTGCAAAATGCCTTAGAAATATAATTTCATTTGTTCTTCATGAAATCCCTCTGTAGTAGGTGCTATTATTATCTCCTTTTTCACACAGTTATTAAGTGTTTAAGGCTGGATTTGAACTCAGGTCCTCCTGACTCTAGCTGCCTGATCCTCATTATCTATCTTCCCACCAACTATTCTGTTGCAAACTTTATATGAATGTCATCTATGCTTTTATCTTAGTCATTAATAAAAATATTCAATGAAATAGGACCAACCATAGATTTCTAAGGTAGTCCAGCAGAGACACCATTCCAAGATGACACAAAACCACTGTGCTCTCTGGATGTGTCTTACACCTTCTATGCTACAAGTTCCTTGAGGGGAAGTAAAATGTCTGATTCATCTCTGTATCCCCATGTTTCTAGGTACAGGGCCCAGCCCATTTACTTTTTAGCCTTCCTGACTTGGAAGTCAGATCTCTGTCCACTATCCCATGTTACCCAGAGAAAGCATTTAATAAATCCTGTGGAATGATGCATGAGTGCATTGAGTTAGAAGGAAGGTATACAACTTAAGTAGTTTAATTGCTTATATTAGGAGAAGCAGAGCAGGGTGAGGCAGGGGAAAGAATCCTGGAAAGGAATCAGGGCTCGTCCCTGGTCCCTGGATCCTCATTTGGGGTCCATCACTAATATACTGGATGCCCTTGGACAAGTCATTTTCTCTCTGTTTCTTTCTCTGTGAAATGAGATTGTTAGATTGGACGAGTTCTAAGTTTTTTGTTAGCTCTGAGAAGAGTGTAATGGGACTATTAATCACCCTCCTACTCCTGAAAGCTGCATCTCCCTTGATATAGCCAAAATGCCATTAGCTTTTTCGACTGTTAGATCACACTGTTCACCCATATTAAAGTCCACTAACATTTCTGGATCAGACAAACTGCTGTCCAACCAAGTGTGTCTTGCCCCCTGCCTCCCAACTCATACTTGTAAAATGGATTTTGGGGGCCCAAAAGGAAGGCTTTATATTTATTCCTATTAAATCCTGTCTTATTAGATTTGGTCAGTAGATTTGACAGTAGACTGTCAACATCTTTTTGGAACCGGACTCTGTGGGCAGTGTGTAAGCTATTTCTTGCACCTTTGTTGTATCTGCAAATGGGATAAGGATACGACTTTATGCCTTTATTAAAGTCATTCATAAAAATGGGCTCAGCAAAGATCCCCATGGCACCTTCCAGGAGGATGACGCCAAACTGCAAACGCCTATTCCTGGAGTCCAGTCACTCAATCAATCTGGAGCATACCATGTAAATTTTTGGAACCCAAGTGTAAGACTTCATACTAATTTTGATTAAATTTCATCTTCTTTGATTCAGCCCAATATGCTAGAGTAATTTTCAATTCTGAATATCATTTAGCCGACATTTCTCCATTTTCCCCCAAGAATAACACAAAAGACTTTCTCAAACGCTTTGTTAAAAATCTAGATAAATAAGGGTGGGCTCTCTGGGTGTGAGAGTAAAGGGAAATACATCCAGAAATAAATGTGATATAAAATAAAATGCATTAATAAAAATACATTTCTATAACTGTATATTGGTATGTTTGGATTTTTTTTTAACAGACATGGTATACACAATTAAAGGTAGGATTTGAACTTAGGTCTTCTGACTCTAAAGCCAGTAGTCTTTCCTTCATAGCACACTGTCTTCTACTTAGCAAGGTTGTTGTAAAACAGAAACTTTGCGAACTTTAAAGTGATATAGAAAGGTGAGCAACTGTTCTCAACGGTTATAAGCTGGCTTTAGTATTGCCTGACTTCCATTTCAACTGACCACCTCTCTGACTTCAGGTTCATCCCTTTTTGACTGAAGTTTAGTCTTCCAATTCTTGCCTCATTTTTCTCCCCATGGAACATCCAGCTCCATAGTTGGTAATAGGTAAGGGTTAATGGCCACAGCTTGCAAGCCATTAACTCTTGATTTGCTGCCACCTGGTGGTGAGACAGGACAAATGGTTGGTCAGTGCTGGAAATGGGATTTTAACACAGGTCTCCCTACTAGAGTTCTTTCCACTGTACTAGAGAAACAGAGTCAAGTGAACTCCGTCTATATATAATGCAATGGTGAACAACCAAGAAAAACAGCCCTCCAGTGCTATCTACCTTACAAAGTGATTTCCCATCCATTCTATCGTGGGTCTGAGAAGATACGAGAAAATAAGTACCAGAATTACACAGACCAGAGGGCTTGCCCAGGATGCCAGGGACTTTGGTGGACCTTTCTGGTAGAGAGAATCCTTGGGCTACACTATTCTGTACTTTATTTTGTTTGGGGATTCCAGTGGCCTTGAGGAAGGGACTTTCGCCCAAGTTTGGGGGTGATAGGCATGAGAGGCAGAGAAGTGAAAGCATTCAGACCAGAGAGCAAACAGAAAGATAAGGAGCACGTGGTAAGAGTGAACTGGAGCTGAGTCTTGGCCTAAACAAGGAATTGTGACTATTGTGGTAGTTTTGGCAGGTGGTCAGAGTAAAGTCCAGTGAACAGCTCCTTTCTGTCCCTGCTTTGCTAGAGCACAGCACTGAGGCAAATTTCCACCCAGAATTTAAATCTCTATACCTTTCTTTGGAAACTTTCTCCAAATGACTAGGAGTTGTAGTTAGGGAAAAACAAATGACCTTGTCTATAACACCTATCACATCTTAGTTTTCTAAATTTCTTGTTTGAATGTTAATTTGTACTTTATGTTACTTGATACTGCTAATAATTTACATGGTTATTAACAATAGTTTTTTAAATAAGTTTATGGTCCAAAATGGAAAGAGAGGAAACTACACCATGGCAGAAGAGATTTCCTCAGCTTTACTCTGGGGTCAGGGCCAGGTCAATTAGAGAGAGTTTCTGCAAATTTGGTAATTTCTGAGAATATCCCAGAGCCTACCTACTAGACTGCCTTTGAACTCAGAGAGAGAATTAATGACGGAATGAGCCAACAGTGGAGAGTGGTTGGGTTTCTGTGGTTGTCCCCAAGTGCACTTGAAATCACATACTCCCACCACACAAGAGCTACAAAGCTATAGCTCATGAGGAACAATAGAAGGAATTGGGGTGTGTGGCCAAGTGAAGAATTAGAATCGTCAGGATCAATATTCTCAAATGTCTCAAGTGTTGTCACATGGAAGATGGAACAGATTTGTTGTTGTTTTAAGCTGTCATTCAGTCTCGTATACTCTGTGCCCTAGGTCATCTGATCCTTTTTATACTTCCTTCCATGTATGACCAGTCACTCCCACTCTCACTCTCAATCAATTCCACTCCCCTCTATTTTGGAGCGGCATAGAAATTCAAGAGATCATGTTACCAAGCAAGATGGCAGAATGATGGCTTTTCCCTAACCCCAGCAAGCCAACGACCTCCGAAAAAAGAATTATGCGTGAAATATAGAGTAATTACAACTGAATCTACAAGGTAATGAGATAGTGGACTGTATAAGGTAAAAATCTCATGAAATAACACTGGAGAACTTCATTACTTACAGGTCTCATTCAACCTTCTCATTTCTAACCCATCCTATATGCCAGAGTCAGTTAGCATAAGCAAATTTGAAGGCTTCGGATTTAGGGTCTAGCAGTAGGGACCCTTGCCTGTTTCCCACATCACAGTGACTTAGCCTGAAGCCCTCCCCTCTTTGGCTGTCATTCCAAAAGAGCCAGAACACACTGATTCTTCCCAGCCACTCCAAGAAAAGGGAGAGTTTATTGGGGGAGGGTATGGAGTAGTACGGAAGATACAGACGGCATAAAATAAAGGTGGAATGACAAAATACGGGCTATGTCATCACGGGCTAAAGGGGAAAGATCTTGAAGCTGGAAGGAAGGTGTATTGGAAACCCAGATTGGACTAGATCTCTTCTCCAAAGAAGCAAAAAGTAATAAAATTGGGGTAACTAGGTGGCACAGTGAGTAGAGCATCAGTCTTGGAGTCAAGAGGACCTGAGTTCAAATCTGACCTCAGACACTTGACACACTTACTAGCTATGTGACCTTGGGCAAGTCATTTAACCCCAATTGCCCTGCCTTCCCCCCTCCAAAAAAAGGGGGGGAAGTAACAATATTAAAAGAACACAAGAATTTTCTACAAGCCAAAGCAAATAACCTTGAAGACAGGATAACTTAAGGATCATAGGTTACGAAGCACATTTCTTATATCCATGTGAGATTGACAGGGTTATTATGCACATTTTACTGCTTACTTCACTTTGTATCAGTTCATATTAGCCTGTCCATACTTCTCAGAATTCATCATGTTAGTAATTTCTTATAGTTAAATCATAATCCATTTCCATTCATGCACCACAATTTGTTCAGCCATTCTCCAGCAGAGGATCATCGTCTTTGTTTCTAGGTCTTTGCTATCACAAAAACTGCTGTTATAAATATTTCAGTGCACATAGAGACTCTTTGTGAGTGACCTCCTTGAGATGTGTGTATACATATATACATGTGTATATATAGGCGTAGCAGAATCTCTGGGTTAAAGGATATGGACATTTTCATCACTTTATTTGCCAAATTCCAAATTGTTTTCTAAAATGGTTGTGCCACTTCCCAGCTCTACTAAGAATGCATTAATGTGCCTACCTTTCCACAACCCTTCTAACAGTGACTATTCTCATCTTTTGTCACATTTGCCAAATTGCTGAGTCAAAGTGGTATTTTTATGGAGATAATATTATTATTCTTACTTCATTACTATATGAATTGTGAGGTTGTTGGTGTAGGCACTTCATTGATAAAGGTCAGAACCCCCCAACCCTCAGGTAATATTCTTCAAGAATTGCAACAGCTGAAAAATCTGTTCTCTGGTAGTCAGCCCCCTGAAGATAAGCCTCCCTGAAATGCCCTAAGTACATTCTCCAACAATGGCACTCAGGCCATCACTGGGACCAAGTACAGAATGCTCTACATCTGAGTTGAACTCATCAGACTTTGTGCCTCCCTTGGTATATCTTTCAAGAACCCAGTCACCTTCACACAATGCTTAGGCATTGGAGGGGGATTTACTCATAGTAACATACATCCAGACCTTAGACAACTCAGCATCACAGCCAGATAGACAGAAGGGACTTCCAGGGGAACATTCCCAAGATCAGAGAAATACATTCACAGACACACCAGAGCATTAGGCCACTGCAGCTGTGCAACTCTCCGTCCCTACACAGCCTGTAATGTGGGCCTCTCTCTTCTGGCATCAGGTGGTTCCTTAGGCACAGGTTGATGAGGACTGGTTTCCACACATGACTGGTGAAAGCACTACCTTTTCTTTCTTGAATGTGTTGACTGCTGTACAGATCCAGCACCAGCAAGAGGTTAATGTCTGTCTAGGGCTATTAGCTGGAGGTGCTCCAGCATGCCCCGATGGACCAGCTGTATCATCTTTCCTGTTGTACTAACAGAGAGAATCATCATGACAACAAAGTCAGCACGAGCAAGTATCATCAAGTCCTGTCCAAATTTATGCACAGAAAAAGAGGCTAGGACAAACCTGGAGTCAAAAAGGATCTCAGGACAAAAAAAAGCCAGAGAATCAGGATGCAGATACGGGCCTAGAATTTCCATTGAAATCAGAACAGTTTGCCATTTTCAGAAGGTAGTCTGTAGTAGCAGCCTTTTAAGTTTGCAAAATGCTTTGTATTGATGATAGGGACAATCAGGGAAGCCCCTGATTTCTTGAAGTGGGGTACTTTGCATAGAACTGGACATGTGCACTCTTGACTGTGGGGTCAGAGATGAAGGGGTAATGAAATTGGGGTAACGAAATAATCTTTTATTGGTTCCTGTGAGTGGGGGCTATGAAGAAGATGATCAGTTACTGAACTAAAAAGACCTACCTACTCAGAAAGATATAGAAGGTGAGGAGAAACTCTCTCTTTAGTTCTGTGTCTCTGTCTCTTCCTCTGTCTCTCTGTACTTCTCTGTGTCTGTCCCTGTCTCTCTGTCTCTGTCTTTTTCTCTTTCTCTCTCTGTCTCTGCTCTCTCTGTCTTTGTCTGTGTATGTGTGTTTCCGTCTCTGTCTCTGTTCTCTCTGTCTCTGTCTCTCTGTGTCTCTCTCTCTCCTTCGCTCTGTCTTTCTCTCTCCACTTAGTATTCAGGCAGCCTTTCTCTTGGACTTCTAGCAAGGGAGTGAAGTGAATTTCTCTTCCCTTACCCCTGCACTCCACAAGCAGCTACAACTCAAACACATGGCATCTGTTCTTGCCCAGGTGAGCCTGGCTGCCTCTTCCTTTTTGGATTTTTTCCCCCTGAACTCAGGTCACTAGGTACCTAGTGATCCTAGGTACCCGGCAAGAGGAGGTTCCTACAATTATACCAATAGGACAATGATGTAACCAAAAAGACTAAGAAACTCCAAACCATGTCCCAGATGACGAGAAAGTCAAGGTTTTGTGAGTTTCTCAGACAATACGTTTCCAAGTAGTTTTTACCTCCCAAGAGAACATACTAGGTGTAATATGTTACCTTTTTATATCATGTAAATATTTGCTAAGGAGCACTTGAGTCTTTTGTTTTTTTATAATTTATTTTGTGTTAGAGGAAATAGACAATCCATACCTCTTATCTACTTTGTACATTGCACACTTTTCTGGAAGAGATTCTGTTAATCCCTTTTGAGGATAACCTAGAGTTAAGGAATATCTAAAATTTGTTTAGAGACCTTCTCAAGAGGTCTTTCCAAGTTGAATCTGGGTTGGCTTGAGTCCAAGACCAAGGGTCCCTTGTGAGAGGAGTCTCCCTAGTCTGCAGAGGCATCTAAAAATCCCTTTAAAGGATATTTTAGCATCCTTGTATATTTGCAAAGTGCTTTATGTACATTGTCTCATTGAGTCCCATGTCAAGGTTAGCACTAGAGCAATTATCATCCCTGTTTTGGTTCAGACCTATCAGAAGCCAGATTTTTCGCTGCATTTTGAATTGGAAGCCAGGTCAACAAGCATTCATTCATTCAGTGCCCACAAAGTGCAAACACTGCGCTAAGCGCTGGGAACACGAAGACAAAACAACAACCAAAAAGTGGCTCTTACCCTCAGGGAGCTGTCATTCTGCTGGCTGGAAGGGACCTCAGAAACCAACTAGCCCAATCCCCTCACTGTAGAGAGGAAATCCAGCCTCAGGGAAATGAAGTGATTTTGCCCAAAGTCCCATAAGTAGTAAATGGCAGAGTTGGAATGGGAACTCAGGTTCTCTGATTCTACATCCAGGGCTCCATGCTTCCCCAGTGCAAACAGATCCTAGTGATTAAGGACTGCATCTTTTTCGTCCTTGTATCTCCCATGGCACCCAGCACAAGGCCTTGGATATAACAGGCACTTAATAAACCTTTATTGAATTTGCTTGAATGGAATGACTAAATCCCCAGCAGCTCAGAGGATGTGAGAGCATCGTTTATCAGGGGTGTACCAAGCAGAAGAGGGTAGTACCATCAGCTGGCTCTGGCTCTGAGGAACAGAGATTCTTTGTTCTCCAGTCAGACAGCAACCTTAGCCTTAGTCAGCTGGTTTGAGATGATTTCATTGCTTTGATGAAGCTGTGATCTCACTGCAAACCATGCTCTCTGACACTATGTGACTCCTACCTATGTCCTCCAGTAACCCTTCCTCAGCAGATCCAAAGTGCTGAGTCCTTCTTTCAGGTCTCTTGCTTGCATGAGTACCAGTGAAGTATCTGGGCTGTGCATGGGCTCTCCCACCCTCTCAGGGCATGTCCACCCCACCTCTTCTTTTCCAATTGTACAGTTCCTTATGCACAGTTATGTGCATACATTATCACGGGAAATATGATATAGTTTATTTACACCCATAGACATGCCTCTCTCCATGGTCCTTTGGGCATCCTACAAATCTGATTCTCTTAGAGGCTAAGACTTAGACCTTGTGGCTTTCCATGATTTACAGCTATATATAGCATTACCCTTTGCATGAAAGCCCTTCCTGATCCTCTCCCCAAGTACCTCCCTTCCAAACTACCTTGTATTTGCCTACTTTGAATATAAAGTTCCTTTAGAGAGGATTCAGAATTTCGTTTTCCATCGGTGGCTCTGCTTGGTTTTGGCTCCTGAACATAATCCTCTCCTCCTATTCCCCTACCCTGCCTTTTGTATATTGTTTTCTCCCATTTGATTGTAAGCTCCTTGAGGCCAGGGACTGTCTTTTTTTCTAATCTCCAGAAGTTAGCATGATGTCTTGCACATAGTAAGGGCTTAATAAATGTTTATTAACTATTGATAGTTTCTGGGCTGCTTACCAAGTGAAGAAAAAAAAGTTTTTCAACCGTCTGCTGAGCTGCAACTGAAAATGCTTATGTTATGGGAGAAATATCTCTTCTCTGAGTTCATATGGTAGGTAACTGCCACCAGAATATATTTACCACCATGCAGAAATGATAGAGATAATAGTCTAGGTTTTATTATTATGTTCAAGCAAAGATTCAAGCCTCAGAGAAAACCTGAACCATCATCAGGATTTTAACAAGGCTTTTTATAGGTGAAATTACATCAGAATGACAGAGAAATAATTCTTTTACATATTGCAATCTTGTACATTCCTCTCAGGCCATAACAGTTAGAGAAAAGACAGATTCATAATAGCATACTTCCTTCAGTGTCATAAAAGCTGAACAATCTTAACTAAACAGTCTTAATCTCATACATCTCTTAAGAAAAGAAACTTCTTCAAACACACTCCATAGGTAAACTAAGTCAGGTTACAGATTAAGCTACATTTAGAGGGTTCACAAATAGGCTGATTTAGAAGGAAGATTTATACATTATCAAGGTAACCAGGAAGACTAGGTGTCAGGAAAATCCTTCCTTCAGCAGTTATCTAGGGGAGTTAACAAATGGCTAAATCATTTTGACTTTCCTTAGCTTCTATCAGAGAAATGTCAAACAGTCTCCCCTTATTTCATGAGTCAGATTTTGGGTAGATAAGATTACTATTAACAGAAGACAACTTTCAGTTAACAGAAATTTGCAGGAGGAATGGTCCTGAGTCCCAAATAATACAAAATTTTAAAAGGAAATTTAGAATTCCCATAATACTTACAAAAGGCCCGTTTACTTGCCTAGCTGTTACAAGTGAATACATGCTCTGTCTCTGAATGGGGGGAGATCTTGAGGCCTCCCCATTTGGGCCAACCTGAGGCCTGTGTATATGAACCTCTAGTCTTTGTCCCTTTTGGGTTTGTTCATTCCTGCTATTAAGAGAAGGAGTATTCTTTGTGAATTTAAAAAAAAATCAGAGAACGATCTAGCACAGAGAGTCAACGTTAGTATTGGACATCACAAAGAAGCAATGATTTTGCTAATGGTTAAGACTAGTGCAACCTAAGGGAATGACCTGACGCAATGAGTTCAACTGAATCCAAGACGATAACTAACCTAGCAACTGTGCCACATTCAGAAGTGAACTTAGTTGAGTGAACACTTTATAGCAACTGCTTTGAGCCTGAGCCCACTCCTCCTGGGGAGTGAAATGATAAAGATAAGAACGTGTCCTTAGGTTAGGGGAAATGTTTGTACTAATGATCTTGCAATATATTCTCAGTAAATATCCCTTTGTAAAAGCTGTTTGCTGCTAATTGGTTACATGATAGTGGAAGGCTAATCAATTGACTGTTGATATGGAGAGAACACCCCGGAATAAGAGCTTGAGCTGATAGCACTAGAAAGATTCCTCCAATCTGTCAAGATAAAATACAAAAGCAAAGATAAAAAATGCCCTGGCCTTAAGGAGTCTCTATTCTCATGGGACAGACAATCCATACAGGGGAGCAGTGACAGGACAGGGCTTTTTATCTGAAAAGTTACTTGACTTGTCTAAGTGATAATGTCATCATTCTAAAGGATCAGGAACTCACAAGGGGGAAAGTCTATTCTGCATCTGATTCTCACTTAACAGGGGGAAACTCGCTGTCCGGTGAAAATGATAAGAACGCTGAAAAAAGCAAGTAACTTGGAATTTTTTATGAAGGAAATGAAAACTGGACATATTCTGACATTCCCCTGAGAGTTCAAGAAAGCAGATTTACAATGGTTCACAGAAAGGATAGTCAGGATTCCTTAGGCCAGAATTCTTCAGCCCTAGTCAGACCATATCTGGAATTTTGTGTTCAGTCCAGTTAGGAAGGAAATTTGATAAGCTGGAGGGAGAGCTTCCAGAGGAGTGCATCTAGTTTATGCTAAATGAGGATAAGACTGAATAACTGGGGATATTTAGCTTTGGAAAGAGAAGATTGAGGTAGTATTATGATAGCTCTCTTTATATATTTGAAATTTGTCATATATGGAAGCAGGATTATACTTGTTCTTAACAATGGGCGGACATTGCAAATAAGCAAATTTAGGCTTGATGTAAGGAAAAATTTTGCAGCAATTAAAGCTGTTTATTGTTATTGTTGTTTGTCCTTCATTCTCAAAGAGGACCATGACATCAGGGAGGTGATGCCATGACATGCAGATGAATCGGATTTAAGTGAGGGAGGGCTGTGCAAAGTCACCAACCTCACTTTCTCCTCTGGAGCCATCTAGGTGCAGTGGCCAGATATACATCAGGACAACTGGAGATGGCCCCCAGCAATTAAAGCTATCCAAAACTAGACATATGTCTAGCTCTAGCGGGTGATCTACACCAGCACATTCTACATTCCCAGGACCCTTCCAGCTCTGACATTCTGTGATTCAGCTCTGACATGCTGGGTTCTACATTAGAATGTTTTGTGTTCCAAGGACGCTTCCAGTTCTGAAATCCTGAGCTCTACATCAGAAAATTCTGTATTCCCAGGACCTTCCAGCTCTGACATCTTGAGTTCTACGTTCCCAGGACTCTTCTGGCTATGACACTCTGTGTTCTACATTGCAAGGACACTTTCTGCTCTGACATCCCATGTTCTATGTTAGAACATTCTACATTCACAGGACCATTCCAGCTCTGACATTCTGTGTTTTTGTAAGAAGGGTTTAGGTTCCAAGGACCCTTCCAGCCCTGACATTCCAGGATTCTTAGGGGCTAGCTGGGAGTAGTTTTCACATTTGTTTGCAAAGACTTCATTACTGCCTATTTTGCTAGGACTCTGCTTGTTATTCAAGTTCACAGTGAAGGAGAACAGACACCTGAAAAGTATTTGAACTCTTGCTTTAGCTGGCATAGCTGGAAAGTTTTTATGTTACAGAAGTCAACATTTATTGAGCCCGTTGTACCTTGTACCGGGAGTCAAGCTATACAAGCTATACAAGACATGACCTCCTTCCTTTAGAAAGCACACACACACACACACACACACACACACACACACACACACACTGAGAAAGTAACATGATTACAAGACAATTGCTGCATTCAGTAAGTGAAGCCTGGGCACAACCTCTCTGCATCGTCTCCTCAGGGTTTTTAGTTCTACCTTCTAAGACCAAGCAAGGCAAAGCTATTCCTTTCTTCATGTGACAACCATTCACAT
This sequence comes from Trichosurus vulpecula, assembly GCF_011100635.1. Lineage (NCBI taxonomy): Eukaryota > Metazoa > Chordata > Mammalia > Diprotodontia > Phalangeridae > Trichosurus > Trichosurus vulpecula. Next base: position 118,343,583 of record NC_050574.1, on the reverse strand, counting down.
CCTTGAAGATACTGATCATGTCCCCCTTAAATCTTCTCTTATCCTAGCTAAAAATCTCATTTTGCCTGATTTTAGGCAAGTTATTTCATTTTTGTAATTCTCACTTTCCTCATTTCCCTGACTATTTCATGGGGTGGGAGGAGCAGCATTATGGTGAACAAATGAGAATAATAAATGGAAAGTGCTTTGAAAACTGCAAAAGACTATAAGACTGTATTATGGGTAAGCAAAATTCTTAGGTAAATGGCCTTCAAATTAGATGGTGTCTCTTGCCATGCAGGGACAGGCTCAGAGATTTTTGCTGTCAGACACAAAGGGCATGGTTAAGGGATGCAAATGGCTAAATACAAACTTCCATAACTTCTGGGTAAGCCACTTCTTTTTTATATGTAAAATGAAGGATGAAATGGACTGGATAAAAGATATCAGAAAATTACAGAATTAGAGTTGGAAGAGACCTCATCACTCTTCTTATCTAACTCATACTCAAAAAGGAATCTCTACTATATAATGCCCAACAAGAGGTCATACAGTATTTGCTCAAAGACTTTCGGTGAGGGGAAGTCCAGGGCCTTCTAAGGTAGCCGGTCACACTTTTGGATAGATCTGTTAGGAAGTTTTCCTGATGTAAAGATTCCTTCCATGTCTGCCATTCTATGTTCTATGTTCCAAAGGCTCTTGTAGCTCTAAGTTCTATGGCAGGGGTGGGGAACCTACGGTCTTGAAACTACATGTGGCTCTCTAGGTCCTTTTTTTGACTGAATCCAAACTTTCCAGAACAAATCCCCTTAATAAGGGGATTTGTTCTATAAAACTTGGATTCAGTCAAAAGGCTGCACCCAAGGACCTAGAAGGCCACATGTGGCCTCGAGGCTGCAGGTTCCCCACCCCTGTTCTAGGGTCCTTTAAGGCTCTAGTGATCTGTGACTCTATGATTTTACTTGTAGTTGAATCTCAATGGATCAGACAGACCCCTGACTTGAAAGGCCTGGCACCCTTCATTGTGACAGCTCTCCAGTTTTGACGTTTCTCAAAGACCTCATCAGGACACCAAAGAAGGCTGTGTTCAATATAACTTGTCAAGCAGCCAAGGCATCTGATTAGCATGGATCCTAAGAGCCAAGGAATGAAGTAATTGTATTTGCCTATCTACTTACCTACAGCCCAGGGCTTCCCCGAGCAAAGTGCTGTGTAAACAGGAATGTATTATAGAAATGTGAGCTCTTCTTATCCGGTAAGGATTCTGTAGACTGCAAAAGACAGAGACAATGCAAGATGTGTGTAAAATGTGTCCTCTGTCAAGAGCTCTGGGTGGTACTGGGGGACATACAGTCTAGTAAGGGGATAAAACACCCATATAGCTCTAATAAAACAGTATGTTATCAATACACTGGAGAAGTGCAAGCCAAGTACTATATGAGTCCTGATGGGCAGAGTCATTACCAACTGGGCAGATGGGGGATTCTTGAAGGACCTGGCAGCACTTGAGTTGGCCTTTAGAATTTGCATAGAAGTTCTTCTGGCCCAATCTCTTCATGTTATGAATGAGAAAAAAGGCCTGGAAGAGATAATTGATTTGCTCTGCATGAGAGATGCATTCTGGAAAGATGGCAGAGTAGGTCAGAAATTCCCAGGCTCTCCAGAATTCCTCCACAAATAGATACAAAGTCTCCATGAAATGAAGGTAGAGAAGCAAAAATAAAGAGACAAAGCTTGACTGTGCATAAGGTTTGGCCTGATCCCTCTCCAGCTGCTAATGTGTCTCCCTTTCTCCCTTCCCTCACCTAAACGATCTTGCATTGACTTTGTCCATAGTTTGTATATGCTATTATATGTATACATTGGTTCCTCCAAAAGAAGGCAAGCTTCTTGGGGGCAGGGTTCATTTCATTCTTTGTATCCCTCACACATAGCACAGGGTTTGACACATAGTAGATGCTTAATAAGGACTTGGGGAATGATCTCTTAACTTTTACATCTCTGTATTCAACAACCGTTTGCAAGGTACCCTGTATGTGCGATGCATAGTACCCAGCAATGGGAGAGGCATAGGATAATAGGACAAGGTGCCTTCCCTCTTGGAGCTTACAGCCTTGCAGCCTTGAGAGGCAGTTAGGTGGTATAGTGCCCACAGGGCTGGATTTGGAGTCAGGAAGTCTTGAGTTCAAATCTGGCCTTAGACATTTTAGTTGTGTGGCCCTGGGCAAGTCATTTAACTTATCTGTGCCTCTGTTTCCTCATCTGAAAAACAGGGATAATCATAACACCCACCTCACTGCGCTGTTGGGAGGATCAAATGGGGGAACACAAAGTGTTTTGCAAACCTTAATATGCTAGCTATTATTATTATGATGCAAATATACTACAATTTCACAATAGCTAAATGCAGAGTGATTTTGATGAAGGCATAAGGCAGGATATAGGAAAGCAGGATCATTTTCACCAGGGGAGATCACTGAAGCCTCAGGAAGGAGGAGGCACTTGAGTTGCACCTTGAAGAATGGGAAGAATTTCAACAGGCAGGGATGGGCATGACAGGCATGAGGAATGGCATATACAACGGCAGAAAGAAGGGGAAACACCTTTCAACGTGTTCATGGGGTTTGAACCCTCATCTACACTGGCTTTACTTGCTAATCTCTAGAGTTGGCATTCTAGCCACTGACTCTACACACCTTTGTATAGGCCATCTACCGTGCCTAGAATGTGCTCCTTCCTCACCTCTGCCTGTTTCACATGACAAACTTTTAATTCTTGAAGACAACTAGCATATCTTCTCCTAGCTACGCATTCTCAGTTCTTTCAATTGGTCTTTGTCATTGTCTCTAATTCGGTCGTCCTCTTTTGGACTCCTCCACCTTGTCAATTTCCTTCAATAAGCATCCAAAAGGGAACAAAATATTCCACATGGATCTATGGGGGAATCACAGGTAGGCAGATTTGGGCTCAATAGAAGGAATAGCTTTCTCAATGGTTGGCACTGCCCCACACCAAAATGAATTGGCTTTCTAAGTGGCAGGCTTCTTGTCATTTGATATGTCCATGTGGAATTTGAATGGGGAAGATCTACTGCATTAAAAAAAAAAAGAGGCAATTCATGAATGTGTGTTTGCAGATGGTGGGGAGGGGAAGAGGGCGGTATTGTGCCAAAGTAGAAGAAATTTATTGGGCTTCTTCAGCTCTGATAGTCTATGATTTTAAATGCGATCAATATTGTAAAAGTACTTTTGGAAATATAAAGGGACTATTTGTAACAAGTGTGCCTTGGGTGGGGCCCACAGATTGAAGGACTCACCTGGGACCCATCCATGCAATGACAGGAAAAGTCCAAGGTGTGGGGATTTTAAGAGAGGTCCTGACCCAGTTGTGGAGAGGGAGATTGAGGAGCTCAGAATTCAGTAGGAGGAGCCTTGTCTTTTGTCTCTCTTGATGCCTAGTTAAGACTATACGGGGGAAACACATTACAGGTGCAAATTTCAATTCCCATCTCTATCCCCATACTTGCTAGTGAAAAAGGGCAGAAATGTTCATTTAACATATACCTGAAACAAAGATTCGGGATTGAGAATCAGAGATTGGGGGTGGGAGAAGTGGTACAATGGAATAAGATCTCTTTGCTAGATGGAGTCTGTCTACAAGACCTGAGCCACCTTGAGAGAGAATAGAGTCAACACTCTAGGTTCCCGTTCCAATGGCACTGGAAACTGATTCCTGGGATGTTTTGCCATGAGTCGAAAAGCCCCAGGTTACACACCTTGCCCGCTCCCTTTGGGAATGAGAGGAACTGAGCAACTGGGTTTTGGCCTCTATGATAGAAGAGGTGGAATAGGTGGCTTTCTGGTCTATGATGGATCTTAAGGACCGGTGAGAAGCCCGCAAAGTATAAATTTTTGCTACTGATGAGTTTTCTAATATTCTGATTAAAGTTTTTTTATATAATATCTCTTTCCATGAGTTAGAGGTGAATCAGTAAAACACATAGCCAATGATTGAAGGAGAGAGAGGAGTTTTCTAAAGGGCTGGAGCATTCACATGTATGTATACTCTCCAGAGGCGTTCTCAACCTTTTGGGCGGTCATGGATCCCTCTGGCAGTCTGGTAAAGCCTATGGAGCCCTTCTTAGAATAGTTTTGTTTTTGTTTTTTAGTTCATAATTGAAGGAAATGCTAAACTGCAGTTACGGGTTAGTGACAATAAACATGTATTTTTTTCCCATTCAAATTCACAAATCCCCTAAAATCTATCAGCCCCCAAAGGGTTCACAAATCCCAGGTTAAGAATCCTTGTTCTAGATCAGTGGCTCTCCAGGTATGATCCAGGGATACTTAAAGGTCCCTCAAACCCTTTCAGGGGGTCCTTGAAAATCAAAACTATTTTCATGATAATATTAAGATGTTTTAATTCTAAATACAGTAAATATCCATATCAATAGATATAACCCAGATAGAAAAAACTTCTTTGAGATTTCCATGAACTGATGCTGAGTGAAGTGAGCAGAACCAGGAGAACATTGTACATAGTAACAGCAACATTGTGTGATGATCAACTTTGATAGACTTAGCTCTTCTCAGTAATGCAATGATCTAAGACAAATACAAAAGACTCATGAGGGAAAATGGTATCCACATCCAGAGAAAGAACCATGCAGTCTGAATGCAGATCGAAGCATACAGTTTTCTCTTTTTTTCTTTCTTGTGGTTTTTTCCCTTTTGTCCTGATTCTTCTTCACTGCATGACTAATGTGGAAATATGTTTAATATGATTGTACATGTATAGCCTGTATCAGATTGCTGTCTTGGGAAGGGAGGAAGGGGGAGAGGAGGAAGAAAAAAATTGGAACTCAAAATCTTATAGAAGTGAATGTTGAAAACTAAAACTAACTAAATAATTTTTCAAAAAAAATAAAAACTCTTTGAGGAGGGTGGGTTCTTAATAATTTTTAAGAGGGTAAAATGTTCCTGAGAGGAAAACATTGCTCTAGATCAATGAAACAGCCCACACCTCCCACAAAGGGACAGAGCCAAGGGTAGAGAAACGGCCAGTCCTCAAGGAGCTGGAGAATATGCCTATAATAGTGATGGTGCTCAACAGGTAAGAATGGGTACCTAACTGATAGTACCTGGTCCCCAAGTACAGGTCTCAGCAGTTCCCCCTAGCTATAACATATACAAATATAAGATGTCATCATCTAGGAAATTAGTAGGAAGATGGACAAGTATTTTATCCAATCAATCAATACAATTTATTAAGTACCTACATGTCTGAAGCACTGTGCTAAGCATTAAGGATACAAAAAGAGGCAAAAGACACTCCCTGCCCTCAAGGAACTTCAAATCTAGTGGGGGAAACAACATGCAAACAAATATATGCAAAGTAAGCAATATACAGGATACATAATATTCTGGATAAAAATTGGACTTAAAGAGAAGTGGAGTATCTATAGCAAGTCTGATTTGGGTTTCTGATGCACTGAGTACCTGACATCTTCCTTTGCTCTTCACTATTCAGGTTTAGTGCCTAAGGCCTCACAGGGAAAAGAAGAAAAGGTACATATTCCAGTATCACTTCTTCATTCTGTCTCATCAGAAAGATAAAGTCTTTGCCTGAAACCATCAAATTCTTTCTCAATAGAACTAGAAGGGAATTTAACAATGATTACTCAAATTTATTTGGTGCTTTAAAGTCTGTGAAGTGCTCCTTTGATGTAAGAAAGCATTCTGGCCCCTGCCAGTACTCTAATGTCCTGACATAGTTTCACCTGCCTTCTTGTCTCTCTGAATGAATAGCTCCTAGAAGGGGCTGACATCAGGCACAGAATCGCTCATGATCTGGAATTGAAGAGCACATAAAGAGAGGAATACTGAATGAGAAAATTGCAGAAGCCGTGACAATTTCCTGCTGTTTCCCCTCACCCAAGCAGGTATAATAGTCCTTTAGTCTTGATTTCCTTTAGCTTCCTCTCTTTCCAAGCTAGGAAGACATGTAACACCCAGGGTCTTTTTGAGCACTATTACGTGGGCATAAGACCGAGATTTTTCTTTGCTAGTCACCGGTAGCTAAAGTGAGACTAGAGGTGGTTTGAGGTGAAGTAGGTCAGATGCTGCTTTGCTCTTGCCCTGCTGAGCCTAATCAATATACTACAGAACTAGCATCTATGGAAGGAGGAATGACTTTCGTGGAGAAATCCAACCCAGTGGTTTCTCACAGATAATATGACTATGATCCCTTCCCTGAGCAGCTGACATAGATGAAGAGTCCAATATAAAACACTGTATGTCTAGGTTGTAGTGGCTGGGAGTCTAAAGAAGGAGGAACCAGACTCCAACCTGAGGGGGCGCGGTTTGCCTTAAAAAATGGAATTGGAAAGAAATGGAATGTTTTTCTTTATGGTACATCTGTCTATTCTTACTATGCTACTATGTAATTTAACTAAATGGCTTATTCAGCCATGACCTTGCTTAGGGGCAAGAGATTGAGCCAACATGCTTGATCTGGATAAGAGTGGATAAGTAGATAAGAGTGACACCATAAGGAAGAACATGTTCTAAATGACACATATTCCTAGACGAAGAGCCCAAGATACAGAAGTAAGGGACAGAGTGCAACATAAAAGATAATCAGCAACCCTATGGCCCTGAATTTTGGCAGAACAACCCAATGAGATAGGTAATACAGAATGTTAAAAATTAGAATATCTAAGTTGGAAGGGATCTTAGGACACAGAACATTCAGATCTTTCTTATAATCACCTACAGCAGAACTGAACAACTTGGCAGTAGGTAGGGGCCAAAATTAAAATAGGCTAACCTTCTTCAGGCCACAGATAGGTTAGACCAGAGACAGACTGATGATGGTTGGTTGTTACAGGTCACGTGATAAACAGGAGTGTGCACAGTGGCAATCCTACATTTTCTGTGGGCCACTGGAAATCCTTTGGCAGGCCACAAGTGGCCTGCAGCCATATGTCGTACAGGCCTGATCTACAGGCTTCCAGATTATTCTCCCTCCTTTCTCAAGGAGTTCAATACCAGACTCAGTGTTTCTCTCTACCTAACTCTCAAGCCCTCATACATTGAGACCTCAATATATACATTCATGTCCACTTAAAAACTCTGGCCTGAGGGGGCGGAGCCAAGATGGCGGCTGGTAAGCACGGACTAGAGTGAGCTCCGTACCCGAGTCCCTCCAAAAACCTATAAAAAATGGCTCTGAACCAATTCTAGAACGGCAGAACCCACAGAACAGCAGAGGGAAGCAGGGCTCCAGCCCAGGACAGCCTGGATGGTCTCTGGGTGAGGTCTATTCCACACGGAGCTGGGAGCTGGGAACAGAGTGGAGCAGAGCCCAGCCTGAGCGGCGTGGATGATCCAGACCAGAAGCCGGGCGGAGGGGGCCCTAGAGCCCTGAATATTTGAGCTGCGGCAGTTACCAGACCCCCTCGACCCACAAACACCAAAGACTGCGGAGAAGGTTAGTGGGAAAAGCTGCGGGAGTGGAAGGAGTTCGCGGTTCGGCTTCCAGCCCCGGGGGCAGCGGAGGTGGGGCAGCTACAGCTGTTGTTACTTCCGGCTCCAGGCCCACCTGGTGGGAGGAATTAAGTGGCAGATCAGAGCAGGAGTGCAACAGCCTGCTGAAGATCTAAGCCCAGTCTGGACTGGGGGTCCTTGGGGAAGGAGGAGTGCGGCTCTGACAGAGCTGGCACCTCCCCCCCAAACGTAGAACATAGAACTCGTTAGTGTACAAGCAGTCATACCCCACTGAAAAACTCAAGGGTCAAGTTAGTGGGTTGGGAATATGGCCAGGCAGCGAAAACACGCCCAGATTCAGTCTCAGACTTTGGATTCTTTCTTTGGTGACAAAGAAGACCAAAACATACAGCCTAAAGAAGACAACAAAGTCATAGAGCCTACAACCAAAGCCTCCAAGAAAAACATGAACTGGCCCCAGGCCATAGAAGAACTCAAAAAGGATTTGGAAAAGCAAGTTAGAGAAGTAGAGGAAAAATTGGGAAGAGAAATGAGAAGGATGCGAGAAAACCATGAAAAACAAGTCAATGACTTGCTAAAGGAGACCCAAAAAAATACTGAAAAATACACTGAAGAAAACAACACCTTAAAAAACAGACTAACTCAAATGGCAAAAGAGCTCCAAAAAGCCAATGAGGAGAAAAATGCCTTGAAAGGCAAAATTAGCCAAATGGAAAAGGAGGTCCAACAGACCACTGAAGAAAATACTACTTTAAAAATTAGATTGGAGCAAGTGGAAGCTAGTGACTTTATGAGAAATCAGGATATTATAAAACAGAACCAGAGCAATGAAAAAATGGAAGACAATGTGAAATATCTCCTTGGAAAAACCACTGACCTGGAAAATAGATCCAGGAGAGATAATTTAAAAATTATTGGACTACCTGAAAGCCATGATCAAAAAAAGAGCCTAGATACCATCTTTCAGGAAATTATCAAGGAGAACTGCCCTGATATTCTAGAGCCACAGGGCAAAATAGAAATTGAAAGAATCCATCGATCGCCTCCTCAAATAGATCCCAAAAAGAAATCTCCTAGGAATATTGTTGCCAAATTCCAGAGCTCCCAGATCAAGGAGAAAATACTGCAAGCAGCCAGAAAGAAACAATTTGAGTATTGTGGAAACCCAATCAGAATAACCCAAGATCTGGCAGCTTCTACATTAAGAGATCAAAGGGCTTGGAATGCGATATTCCGGAGGTCAATGGAGCTAGGATTAAAACCTAGAATCACCTACCCAGCAAAACTGAGTATCATGTTCCAAGGCAAAATATGGAGTTTCAATAAAATAGAGGACTTTCAAGCTTTCTCAGTGAAAAGACCAGAACTGAATAGAAAATTTGACTTTCAAACACAAGAATCAAGAGAAGCATGAAAAGGTAATCAAGAAACAGAAATTGCAAGGGACTTACTAAAGTTGAACTGTTTTGTTTACATTCCTACATGGAAAGATGATGTGTATGATTCATGAGACCTCAGTATTAGGGTAGTTGAAGGGAATATCCATATATATATATATGTATATATATATAAGTGAATGTGTATGTATGTATATATCTATGTGTATATGTATGTATGTGTATATATATATGTGTTTATATATGTATATATATGTAAAAGAGAGAGAGCAGACACAGGGTGAGTTGAAGATGAAGGGAAGATATCTAAAAGAAATAAAATGAAATTAAGGGATGAGAGAGTAACATACTGAGAGAGAGAGATAGGGAGAGATAGAATGGGGTGGATTATCTCGCATAAAGGTGGCAAGAGGAAGCAGTTCTATGGGAGGAGGGGAGAGGGCAGGTGAGGGGGGAATGAGTGAACCTTGCTCTCATCAGATTTGGCCTGAGGGGGAATACCATACATACTCAGTTGGGTATCTTACCCCACAGGAAAGAAGAGGGAGGAACATAAAAAAAAAAAAAAAGGTGGGGGGATGATGGAGGGGAGGGCAGATGGGGGTGGAGGTAATCAAAACAAACACTTTGGAAAGGGGACAGGGTCAAGGGAGAAAATTCAATAAAGCGGGATGGGTTGGGAAGGAGCAAAATGTAGTTAGCCTTTCACAACATGAGTATTGTGGAAGGGTTATACATAATAATACATGTGTGGCCTAGGTTGAATTGCTCAACTTCTTAGAGAGGGTGGGTGGGAAGGGAAGAGGGAAGAGAATTTGGAACTCAAAGTTTTAAAATCAGATGTTCAAAAACAAAAAAAGTTTTTGTATGCAACTAAAAAATAAGATACACAGGCAATGGGGCGTAGAAATTTATCTTGCCCTACAAGAAAGGAAGGGAAAAGGGGATGAGAGGGGAGGGGGGTGATAGAGGGGAGGGCTGACTGGGGAACAGGGCAACCAGAATATAAGCCATCTTGGAGTGGGGGGGAGGGTAGAAATGGGGAGAAAATTTGTAATTCAAAATGTTGTGAAAATCAATGCTGAAAACCAAATATGTTAAATAAATAAATTGCATTTAAAAAAAAAAAAAAAACTCTGGCCTCCCTGTTCATTGACCTCCGCAATTCCTATGCCATTATCTTTATGATCCTGAGCTCTGAAATTCTATTCTCTGATTAAATCTCCTATCCTTCCATATAGCCCCTTTTCTCGTTCCTCCTAAAACACATTCGTCAACTCCACTAGAACATCCAGGTTCTCTACTGATCCTTGTTCTCTCAGTCTATCACCCTTGCTTTGATTTCCCTTTCTCCCTTCACAATTCTGACCCTAGAGTTGGCCAACAATAGAAACTTCGTTTGTAACAAAAACATAGGCAAAAGCAACACAGTATCCTTGTCTGAAAATGTATGCCTCATTACACTCGTGTAGCCCATGTCTAAAAATATATGCCTCAATCCATGCCTGTAGCCCATGTCTAAAAATACATGCCTCATTCCACATCTGTTGCCCACTACCACTTTGCTGTGAATCAGGCTAAACTATCAGGCTTCTGAAGTCACAACCGGTCACCAAACTGAGAAGCATTCAGTGCTGTTTTCTTTCCACATCGTCTTATTGTCTTGGGTCTTCTTTAATCTGTATGACTGCTTCTAGGTTTCATTTGATGGCCTATAAACTCATCTGTCATTCTCTGTCTGTCCCCCAAGTCTCTGTCCTGGCCCTTTTCTCTCTATATACTCTGTTTCTTGGTGATCTAATCTACTTCCATGGTTTCTATTAGCACATCTATGAAGGTGACTCCCAAATCTAGATATCCATTCCAGATTTCTCTACCAAATTCCACTTCTCTACCAAACTTGTATAATCACCTGTTCACTAGACAACTCTATCTGAATCAGCATCTCAATCTCAACAGATTCAAAACAGAACTCATTGCTTCCCCCAAAAAACCCTTTCTTCCTCTAAACTTCCCTATTTCTATTGAGGTCTTCACCAGTTCTTTCCAGTAATTCAGGTTCACGATGCTGGAGTCATTTATGACTCCCCTTTGTCCCCCATAACTGATCAGTTGCCAAGTCTTTTTGATTCTTTATCCACGAATCTCTTGTATCCATTCCCTGCTCTTCATTCAGATGGCCACTGTTTTAGTTCAAGTCCTCACCTAAAAAACTCATAGGATTCTTAGAGCTGGAAGGGACTTTTAGAGATCATCTGATTCAACTCCCTCATTTTATAGATGAGGATTCTCTTGAAGCTAAGTGACTATTGTAAGCTGAGACAAGACTCAAATAAGGTCTTCTGATTACGAGTCCAATGATCTTTTATAATTAAATTTTTTATTATGATCTTAGTCAGTAATAAACATAAAACACTGTAACAAAGAACAAAAAAGAGGACTATATAAGAAATGGTGAACTTTTGTTATAGTTTTTTAAGTATTCAATTTAACAAGATAGTATAAAATTGCCGTTTGCGTAAATGTTTTAGTGATGTTCTTTTCTCTATTTTTAAGCATTTTTTTCATCTCTACAACTACTGATCAACTCTCCCCCTATAAAATAGAAGCTCTCCCTTATAACAAATAGAGTCTGGCAAAAAAAAGACAAATGAACATATAGACCATGTCTGTAAATGCATGTCTCATTCTGCACATCTACTCCATTGTCTCTCCATCAACAGGTTGGAAGTGAGTTTCCTCAATCCTCTGGAGTGATAATTGATTAGTCTCTGATCAGAGTTATGAAATTCTTCAAAACTGTTTCCGTTACATTATTATGGTCATCATGTAATTTGTTCTTCTGGTTCACTCATTGTACTTTTTATCAGTTGATTTAAGCCTTCCTAAGTTTTTCTGGATCTACCATATTTGTCATTTCTTATAGAGTTCATTTATTATTTATTTTTCATTTCTTACATATATTTCATTACATTCATGTACCACAATTTATTCATCCATTCCCCAATTGATGGGCATCCATTTCGCTTCCTGTTCTTTCCTACCAAAAAAAGCTCTGCTGTAAATATTTTTGTACACATGGGCCTTTTTTCTGTCTTTAACCTCTTTGGGAGTACAGACCTAGTAGTGGTATAACTAAGTCAACAGATATGTACAATTTAGTGACTTTAGGGGTTTAATTCCAAATTTTCTTCCAGAATGGTTGGATCAATTTATAGCTCCACCTACAATGCCCAATGCTTTTTCTGCCCTGAAGCACAACTCCTCTAGACTCTGCAGTAGCCTCCTAATTTGACTCTGTGCTTCCAGGATCTTCTCACTCCAATCCCTATTCCACAATCTGCCAAAATAATCTTCTTAAGGATCAATCTGACCCTTATCACTCCCTGCTCAGAAATCTTCAGTGGCTCTCTGCACCTTATAGAATAAAATGCAAACCCTTTAGCTGATCGCTACAATATGACTAGTGTACATTCCAACTTTATATCCTGTTACTCCCCTTTACACACACCATGTTCCAATCAAACTGGCCTGCAGGCTGAACTTAGCATTCTATCTCCTATTTCCATGTTATTGCATAGGTTTCCCATTCCTTGCATATATTTCTTTACCTTCTCTACCTCTGAGAATCATTCAGTATTTTCAATGCTTATTTATAGGTCACTTCCTATAGACCCGCCACTTTCATTATCCTCCCAGTCATTGATGTCCCCCATCCGCCCCCACCACCTTCAAATTGCTTTGTATTTTCTTCTCTGTATATGTATGCATTGCCAGAGCTAGCTTAATGTTTGGGAGGCTCCAAAAGAAAGTGTGGGAGAGAAGAGGTATTAGACTGACTACCAAATTGAAGATCTACAGAGCCATTATGCTGACTTCATTGTTGCATGCCTGTGAAACCTGGACAGCCTACCAGTGCCATGACAGGAAACTGAATCACTTCCATTTGAATTGTCTTAGGAAGATTTTGAAGATCACCTGAAGGATACAGTACCGGACACTGAGATCTTTCTTGAGCTAAGTTGCCAAGCATTCAAACTCTACTGTAGAGAGTACGAATCCGATGGGCTGGTCACAACTCTGATGGGTTGGCCATGTTATTTGAATGCCAAACAAATGCTTGCCTAAAAAACTGTTTTACAGAGAATTCACACAAGGCAAATGCCCACGTGGTGGTCAGAAAAAATGATACAAGGGCATTCTCAAGGTCTCTCTGAATAACTTTGGAATTGATGGCATGACATAGGAGATACTGTCTCAAGACCACCCAGTATGGCAAGCCCATACCAAAGAAGGTGCTGTGCTCTATCAGCAAAGTAGAATTGAAGTAACTCAAAAGAAACGTGAGATGCACAAATTTAGATACATTTCTACCCCAAATGTTCATATGGACTATTTGTTCCCCACCTGTGGTAGAGTATTCTGAGCTCATATTGGTCTGATCATCCATAGATGGACCTTGACCCCAACATAGTGATGTCATTTTGGCCTTCTTCAAGAATGCAGGACAACAACCAACCATATGATGCATCATTTCCCTTCACCCCCACCCAAGAAAGTGAGCTCTTTGGAGGCAGGGACTTAAAAAAATTTAAGTATGTTTTATGTCATTTCTGACTATTGAAGTCCCTCCTTCCCCCTCAAATGTGGTATTATAATAAATTGTAATAAACTGTAATAAAAAAGAAACAGAGGAGCAAAACCAACCAATACTGTGAGCATGTCTGACAGTGTCTGCAAAAGTCCAGATTCACAGAATGCCACCTCTCTATCAACAGATGGGAGGTGTTTCATCATTTTCCCCCCAAGGCCAAGATTACGATTACTCAGCATTCATCATCATTTGGGCTTTCTTTTTGTTTACATTATTGCAGTAATTGTCTATGTTTTCCAGGTTCTACTAACTTTATTTATATATTAGTTCATTTAAGTCTTCCCATGTTTCTCTGAACTTCCTTTGTTCATCATATTCATCATTTGTTAAGGTGTGATAATATTTCATTACATTCATATACCACAGTTTGTTTAGATATTCAGCAATATGCACCTACTTTGCTTTCAGGTTTTTTCTATCCTATGTAATGAGGGGCTCATAGTGAGGGCCTAGTCCTCACTATGCATAGAGGATGCATGCACAGCGATGTTTGCTGAGAATGCAAAATGGAGGGGCCCAGATTTTTACTTCAGAGTATGTACAGTTATTCTGTGACTTACCTGAGTGCTTATTATGTGATGATAAAAAGCCAATTAGTGCAAGGCCTCCTAGGCAATCCTGTGCCTGGGATGGGGCTTTCTCCCATTTGTGTCTGCTTTTCTTTGGTTACAAGGCCTTGTGATATCTGTAAAGGTCAGAAGAGTGACAAGAGGTCAAGTTACCAAGCCTAGGAAGGAGACAGCTCAGATTCCAATTGCCCAACAGCTGAGGCACTAGGCCCTCCAACGAAGGGAGCAACTTATCCACTGGTTATGCCATACTTGGAAGTGAATTTAAGTTGGAACTTATTCTTCCAAGGGACTAAGTCGGTGGAGGGAATATTATTACTGACAGAGATTCTGGAACGTAGAATTTTAGATTTAGAACAGAGATTAGAACATAATATGTTAGATATGGGAGGAATTTTAAAATGCAGAAATAAAGTGTCAGAGTCAGAAAGGACCTTTGTATCCCCAGTGTTTAGTACAATTCCTGGAATTGTACTAAATTAATAAATAATACTGGAATTAATAAATATTTGTTGACTCTGTTTCTGGCCATCATGTCAAAATTTTAGAGCTAGAAAAGAGTTAAGGGTTACTCTAATCCAATCTCTTCATTTTACAGATGAGAAAGCTGAGACCCAGAGATGGAAAGTGACTTGGCCTAATGTTTCAACAATCTTGCCAGCAGCTACTGTGGCTGTGTAAAACCAACAACAACCAGCACACAGAATGCTGCGAGCCCAAGTTCTTTTGATCTGCTTTACTAAGGAAATCAACATTAAGGGGTTAACAATCTTACTTTAATCCAACATACAAATATCATTCAGTCAGCTCAGGGGGAAAAGCCAGCACCCTGAACTTCAGAGCAAATACAAACAAATTACGAACATACATTTATGAACAGACCAAATACAATTCATAGTTACCAAGGAACCATCAACAACTGAGTTCAGCCGGGAGCTCAACAACACTGGCTCAGAATCATGTGCCACTCCTGCTGTGGCTCACAGCTCCAAAAGAAAAAGCCAACCTCTGTGTTTATATATCTTGTTCAGGGTCAAAGGTGAGTCACACATGCGACTCACCCACACGACCTAAAATCGTCACAAAAATGCAACTTAAACCCACGTGGTCTAAAAACCTCTGATATCACAAACATGTCACTCAAACCCATGTAAACTAGGCTTTCTCTTGAGGCAAGGAGGTCATCAAGGACTCCTAATTTAATCAAGTAAACAAAGGCCAAACTCTTCAAGGGCACTTGGTTGAATAAGTGCTAAGAGCCCATCTTGATTCCCAATACACCTAAGTAATAGGAAAGTAGTCTCAGAGGCAAGACTTGAATTCAAGTTTTCTTGACTCCTGCTTTGGCATCATTTCCATTTTACTAGGCTTCCTCTCTAAAAATAGACTATGGAAAGAGAAAATGAAAATATACATGTAATATTCTATCAGGATAATTAACTCATTTTAAGCCAATGAGTTGATGTAATGGCCCCTAAGATCCACCTAGTTCCCTCTTCTTCAACTTTAGAAGGTTTATTTTAGACCAGGAGTCAGCAAACATTTTCTATAAAGGGCTAGATAGTAAATATTTTAGGATTTAGGGGGCCAAGAGGTAAAATAGAGGATATACGTAAGTACTTATATAAAAAGAGAGAAGACAAATTTTCAAAAATTTTTACTGACAAAATTCAAGCTATAATAATAATTGATTATATTTTTTTTACAATATAGGTCTACTAATGAGAAGAATGAAATTCTGTAGTAGCAGAATAACATTTGCTAAATTAAGATTCAAAGTTACTGTTGTAGGCATTAAAATTGTCCACCCTACAATAAAAGAGAATGAGGCAAAGCTCTAAGCCAATGGCATTTTATTAAAGGGTCCATGGTCCGCTCTAATGAAGTGGACCTCGGATCTTCCTCACAATCTGAGATGCCTCCTTCTTCCAGGATCTTGTAGTTATAGAGTTTGATACCCAAATATGCAAAAGAGGCATGGTAAAATACAGAATCCCATTGGTTGAAATATGACACATAAGCCAAAATAAGCAAAAATGATCTGAGAGCAGAATCACAAGTTGGGTGAAGCAAGGAATGTCTTCACCGACTAGGTGGTCATAAGATGGTCATAAGATGGTCACCTGCTCATATTGGACAAAAGAGAATGGTCCGGAGGCACAAAAATAAATTGGAGGACTTTCCATGTAATTGAGTCACCTCCACCACACCAGGCTTGGTCACCATGACAAGGAAAACAAGAGTGAAGGGCTTCTAGTTAACTTTCTGTGATTAAGCAAGTGAACTTACAATCTGCAGCTTATAGCTCTGATATACAAAACTTAGAATCACTACCCTTATGGAATCATATCAAATTGAATAATACTAGGGGCAGCTAGGTAGCACAGCGAGTAGAGTGCCAGCTCTGTAATCAGGAGGACCTGAGTTCAAATCCAGCTCCAGACATTTGACACACTTACTAGCTGTGTGACCTTGGGCAAGTCGCTTAACCCCAATTGCCCTGCCTTCCCCCCTCAAATAAAAAAAGATTCAGAAAAATAGATTAAAAAATTGATTGATACTGATTGGCTTGGGGTCCAAAAGAATTATTTCTCACATTACCCCTCTTCAATCCACAGAAAGACCCCAGTCTTCTTCTGGATTGTTACAATCTAACTGCATGGAGGGCAATCCTCCATGGGTGACACAAAACCAGAAGAGTCCCCTTACTGAGGCACAAAGGTGAATTAGAGAAGAAGGAAAATGGGTACTACTTATACAGATTATGTTCATCTGATTAAACATTAACTGAATAAATATCTGAGGTGACCCTATTACTAACCAAGAACCATGAGGGACAAGTACCTCCTAGTAAAACATGCCCTATGAGATATGTAAATCAGGGTGCCATAGGGCATTTGCTCAAGAGCAGCAGTGCAAGCATTTTTTGCTCTACATACAGGTTCTGGAAATTTTTCGGATTTATAAAAATGATTCAAGCAATTTTGACAAACATGGAGATGAGAGGCAACATCCCTGCAGACAACACAAACAGATCAAGATGGCTATAGTATAAGGGACAGGCTGAGTTTCATGATCAAAGGAATTATCAGTCATTGCTGTCAGTGGTGGAACAAAGGCCAAAATAGGAGATTGAAAAGGAAGATCTGAGGTTCCAGTCACTGCAGGCTCAGGAACAGATGAATCAGGAATTGTTTGTATAGAGGAGAATGATTATGAATGTGTCGTGCTTACTCATTGCATCTCATCAGTTGTCCAGTCTCTGAAGCATCCTCGGATGCAATCATGTAGTCCTCTGGAGATCTCTCCTCTTAGGAGTACTAGAAGGAGTGGGGCTTCAGAGAAGCTTCTAGTGGATTTGCTTCTCCAGTTCAGGTCATGTCCCCTTCTCTGTTAAAAATCTCTGACAAAATAAATTTTAATACCATTCTAGTTTGCTATTACAATAACCAGGTCAGATAGTGAGACCCAGTTCAAACCTTAATAGCACTAACATGAACATCACTAGACCAGAAAATTTATATTTTTGATTGGCAAATTCATATAATAACTGAAAAAATTGAAAAATTCTGAACCCAAATTTTATATTGGCATATATAATTACCTAATCTTCTTGCAACTATTTATTAAAACCAAATGAAAAATTTTTACTCTAGCTCTTTTCCTTAGGCTACTCATCCCTCTATTTCCTCCCTTAGGAGGATGAGATTCTGCTAGGGAACTATTAACAGAACACCTTTTTTTATAAGATGATGACCCCTGAAACACAACTTAATTCATTTACAATTTGCCAAAATAATCGTGATTGTAAGAAAAAATTCTGGGATGGGAGGTATGAGTAGTCAATTTCAAGACAGTGTAGATTGAGTAAGTTATTCATAATAAAACATGTTTGCCTTTCAAGACATGCTCAACATTCAGGTGGTAATAATGAACATAAATAAAACTGGCTTTTCCCACAACACAAGATAGTCTAATATTCTTTTCTTCAAACTGAAACTGAATGTGTTTCTGTTTTTGGCTTAATAATTAATAGAACAACAATTTGATCCCATAAACTGTTCCATCAATACCCAATTATCCTCACATTAATTTTAGGAAAGACTAAGATTTTAGGCAAAATAACTCAAATCTTATCTCCAGTATTAATCTACAAAACTTCAGAGAATTTTAATGGCTGCATCATAAGAGCCTAAATTGGAAAAGGAGTCTTTGTCTCTTAATATTACTAGATAGATGTCTCAAACAATTTTTACATGTAAAATTCTTAATCTTACTTTGAAAATTGTGTCACATCTCCTACTAATCATACCATCATGATGAAAGAATGTTTTAGGGTGGTCTCTTATAAACTAAATAACCCACCTGTTGTAAGGCTTCATGGTCTCTATTATTTGTGATTCAAATGACAATTCAAAATGATCCCTCACTAGCATATATTACTTAATCAAAAATCACCAATAGGTTTCATCATTTTATTCTCTCATTTGCTATGTGAGGAGAAAGGCAGGGACATAGTGGCATTAGTTCTGTTTGATTTCAGGTATGAGTCATAGGCAGCCAATTTTATGACAAGACGTCACAGCCAGGCTCATAATGAACCAGGTGGAAAAATGTCTTCTTTATCAAGATGGGGAAAAGTCAAGAGAATCCTATTTTCACCTTAACTACCACAAAAAGAGATTCTATAAATATTTTTGTACATGTGGATCCTTTTTCCTTTTTTATGATCTCTTTGGGATATAGACCTAGTAGTGCTATTACTGGATCAAAGGGTATACACAGTTTGATTGCCCTTTGGGCATAGTTCCAAATTTTTCTCCAGAATGGTTGGATCAGTTCCCAACTCTACCAACAATGCATTAGTGTCCCAATTTTCCCACATCTTCTTCAACATTTATCATTTTCCTTTTCTGTCATATGAGCCAATCTGATAGGTGTGAGGTGTTAACCTCATCATTGTTTTAATTTGCATTTCTCTAATCAGTAGTAATTTACAGCATTTTCTCATATGATCATGAATAGTTTTGATTTCTTCACCTGAAAACTGCTTATTCATATCAGTTGGGGAATGACTTGTATTCTTATAAATTTGACTCAGTTTTCTATATATTTGAGAAATGAGCCTTTATCAGAAACACTTGCTATAAAAATTATTTCCCATCTTTCTGTTTTCTTTCTAATCCTGCTTGCATTGGTTTTGCTTGTGCAAAGCCTATTTAATGTAATCAAAATCATGTATTTCATCTTTGAAAATGTCTTCCCACACAGATAGGTAGTGCCAAATACTTCTATCAATCCATGAACATGTGGTTTTAATTTGGGCAAGTGGGTGGTACAGTGGATAGAATGCTGGGCCTGAAGCCAGGAAGACCTGAGTTCAAATGTAACCACATAAATTTGACCTTACTATTATATGATCCTGGACAAGTCACTTAACTTCTGCCTGCCTCAGTTTCCTCATCTGTAAAATGGGGATAGTAATAGCACTTAGGTCCCAGGGTTGTTGTGAGGATAAAATAAGACAATAATTATAAAGTGCTTAGCACAGTGCCTGACACTTAGTAAATGCTATATAAATATTAGCTATGATAATTATTATTATTAATTTCAATTCAATGAAATAAATATTTATTAGGTGCCTACTACATATGTCAGATTAGGTGCCTACAATATATGTCAGATAGGTACTTGGGATAAAATAAGAAAAAGAAAGAGTCCTGCCTTCAAGGAGCTTACTATCTAATGGAGAAAGATACACAAAAGGAAGCTGGAAAGGAGGCAGGGTGCCACCAGGGTGTAACTGGTACTTGGGGGCACCGTCTTCTATAGAACTCAAATCAAGCAGAGCTGCAGATGGGAAGCAGAGAGTTAGATGGAAAGTCCAGATTCTAGTCCTCAATAAAGTAAAGCTTGGGGAAGAGTTTATGCTTTATCCTCAAGCCCTCTAAGCAGAGGATAGAGGAGGCTGAGGAAGGTGAGAAGGTGTTGAGTGTCCAAGATGAGTTAGCAGCAACAAGATGAGATTTCCAGGGATCAGCTTATCCTGGATGGAGCACTGTGTTCTCTGGAGTTGAAAGCAAGCAGAGCTGTAGACGAAAATGGACAAGTAGTATATACTTAAGTACATTCATTGTTTGGAAGGCATTTATAAAATCCTATTAGATTCTTCTCTTGATATTTGTCTTTTAGCATGTTATTACAAAGCAGATTAATCACTTCCAATTGAAGGTTAGGTGGAAACTCCTCAACTATACAATTAGATGGATTTTGAAATATGGAAATTTCTTTTACATTTGCACTGAGGACTGAAAAACACTATTGGAACTGTAGTTTGAGTTCAGAAAAAATGTCTACTGCAAATTTGTGTGAGAATAGAGAGTTTACTTCTTGTTTTAACTTTTGACAGCTCAGAAAGCATAAAGCAGCTTGATGTTACTTATAATTTAAACACTGCTAATTGTTATTAAAAATAACTTTTACATGTTTTGTCTTATAAATTTAGATTGACTTCATTAAGAAACATTACCAAGTCTGAAGCAAAAGCTAATTTCTAAAGCTATTCAATGCTTAATAATAGCAGGTGATGGCAGTTCTCATACACGAAAATAAAATTTCAATCTCATCCCTGAGCTCAAAAAATCATAATAAAATGTTTCCCTCTTCTTTTTCTGTTTTGACATGATAAGTATGCACTGATAATAACTTTTTTTTTTAAATCTTACATCATGGCAACATGTATGGCACTCAAAATGCTGTCAAGTTATAACTGCTGTCACATTATAACTATACCACTGAATGTGTAGCGTGCCAAGCAGAAGTGAAAAGGGATGAGAGAGCATACTGTCTCTCTCTATTGCAACTGCTCAACTCTGCCACTGTAACAAAAGCAAAGAGATAATACGTAAATGAATGAGGTTGGCTGGATTCCAACAAAGCTTTATTTTAAAAAGTAAAAACCATTCTTAGTTCATGGGTCATACAAAAACAGGCAGTAGGTCAGACTTGGCTCACTTTGCTGACCTTGTTTTAGACAAAAAGTTATTAATTCAGTCAGAACTGCTCTGAGCACCTAATATTAGGAAGTGGCTGGGCACTCTGCCTAACTTTACATTATATTTGTCTCTAGTTAACCCCTGGCCACTTTGTGGTTGAAGCAAAATTCAATTTTACTGGAAACTTTTGGGTAATGAAACATCAGATTATATCATAGTGTCTATGGATAGACCGGCACTAGGAAGGGAAGCTAGAAAAAGAGTTGACCCTTTCTCTGGACTTCCCTCCCCTGGATTCACTCTGAAATGCCTGTAAGGTCAAGGACTATCCTCAGTATCTTCCTTCTCTGCCATCATTCAGTCCTACCATAATTCCTTGAGGGTGTGAAGGAATGCCATTCTTGCTCAAACCCTTCTCGACTTGCTTGGTAATTTAGAGAGAACAACAACAACAAGGATTCTGCATTCAACACAGAGAGAAGGACTTCAGAATTATGAGTTAAGCCTTGTCACACGTATTTCTTCTTCTTCTCCTCCTCCTCCTTCTTCCTTCTCTTCCTTCTTTTTTCAAAAAGCTGGGACAATCTACTTTTTGTCCTGCACAGTTTTCATTTCTGATTTCTTGAAATATAGCTCTGGAAAACAGGCTTTTAAAAAGTCCATTGTGTTTTAAATGGTGCTATTGACTGTGCCTTTAAATCCAAATCACTCTGGCTTTCACTGAATGGCCAATAATAGCCTCAATCCAAGTCTCTGAGGCTCATTGTTTAGATTTTGATGGCTTAGAATGAGTGTAAATAGCAACTGTTTTCTGTTCTGCCCAGAAACTCTGGGAGTCCTCCCCTCCCAGATTGATATCTTTGTGATAGTAAATAGGGCCACCTTTTGTCTCTATTCTTACCTAGCCCTTAATTATTGAATGAATGTGGCCTCAGAAAAACTGAGACCTGGGAAATACCTTAGTTTAGAAAGACCAAGTTTGCCCACTGCATCCTGAGCCTTTGCCAGTCTTCTTGACCTTTGTCTTGCCACTGGACTCCAATGACTCTGGAGGAAAGAGTGAGACTGACAACTCTGGGCAGTTCTGCCTCACTTAAATCCAATTATTACACAAGGATCAACAACAACAGCCTAATGCTTGGCAAATAGTAAGTGACAGCTCCTTTCCTCCTTCCCCCTTCCTTCTCTCTCCTGGGCATCGATTTTCATTTGTGGGTTGCTGGCTTATTTAATTTGGCCCATTGTTTTAGACTGCTGATCTTTTTGAATCTGGATCCCAACATCTAATATGTTAGCTGTCCCTCCCAGTTTCTGACAAGCAAGCATCCATGCATGTTTAATAGAAGATTTCCTTGGGTCTGGTTATTAGACCAGTTCCAAAATCACAATTATCTGGGTCATATCTCTCCATCTCATCCATGAGGACAGTGTGAGAGGCTTTTTATTTCAGCAAAGCATTAAGGAGTAGTAAAAAGAAGTCTAAAAAAAAAAGAAGGCTGGATTTGTAGAAGCCTTGGTTTTGGGACCCAAGTCAGTCAACCAATTAACAAACATTCATTAAGTACCTATTAACAGTCAGGCATTGTACTAGGAGGTGGGGACACAAAGGGAAAAGAAAACAAGCCCACTCTAAAGGAACTTACCACAAACCAAGAGTATGAGACTGAAGAAGTCACTTTAGCTTCTAGTTTCTTCATATATAAAATAAGGGGTTTAGGCTAAAAGGCCTTTAAGGTCCTCTGAAGCTCTAAAATCTATGATCCTATGCTCTTCTAGAATCTCAAAGCTGAAAAGGGTCTTAGAACACAGAATATAGGATGTTATAAATATACTCACATTGTCTAGGAATAAACAATACTTGCTGGGAAGTCAGGAATGTTTTAATTATATTTTACATTTATTTGTTCTGAATAAACGGGTACATCCCCTGAACAGAGTAAAGAGAGTACAAGGACTCAGAGGAATGCCAGTCTTTTTATTGATTCCCAATTTGAATCTCTCACCAGGCTCTTCATTGGCCAGATGCTACCCCCTGATTGCCTATGTCATGCCCTCTTCAAATGGCTCATTTAAGCATTCATACAAGCCTCTAACCTTTCACTGACCAGAAGCCTGGCCTCTGCTAGATCACAGCTCTGATTAGACCTGGTTCTAATCATCACCTGACTTACATTCTGCTAAAGCTGGGGGGAAGGGGGGAAGATACTTTCAACTCTGTGGAAACAAAACTGCTTCCAACATGTCTCACAATTTTCACCTCTTTTATTTTATTCAGATTTTTTGTTTCCACATCTTTAATACTCTCATTCTTATATTAATTTTCCCCTTAACCATCACCTCTTTAAGTAAATATGGGAAGGGTTGATCAACACATTGACAAATCAAAGGGGGCTGTCCCCTTTATAAATACAGATACAGAGATCCAAAAGAAAACAATAATGCAATTGTCCCTTTAAGATTCAAAAGTCTCTTCCCATACAGCTGTCTGGCAAGGAACATCATCAATGAAGTCCTCTGCTCCTTGGTATTTGTTCCAGCCATCTCCAGCACAGCATCTCAGCATCTTCTTCTTGTCTTCTTGTAGGAACCAGCTTTTTGTCCATTCTCCTACAAAAATGACCTTAGCACAATTTTGAGTTACCATTTCTAATCCTTATACCCTGATCATTTTTACAAATTCAAAATTGGAATCTTGATCAATTGTCATGTTTAAGAAATTCACATCAGAACCCAGTTTCTTATACTTTACATTAATCCATAATTAATTTCCTCACCAGGAGGATGAGATTTTGCTAAGGAATTAATAACAGGCTCCAGTACATACACAAATATATTAAATAAACAATTTTTAACAAAGTACATATAAAATCATAAACTTTTCGTCATGCCATGTTTCTTTTAAGGCATTTACAAAATAAACCACAAGCCATTCTTCTTCTAACATTACTCATTGTAACAAAACTTTAGACAAGCATGACATTAACCAAATAACAAAATAACATTCTCACAAGCCCTTGATCTAATTGTCTCCATACCATTGCCAAGGATTAAAGCACCCTAACTTATACAGTACCCTATACAGGCCTTTATAAAGGACCCTAACTTATATAGGAACATACACAGGAACACTAGTCCCAGTCCTATAGTAACCTAAGATGTTCCATAATCAATTATTTTAATAGATTTGTCACTGTACTTACAAAACCTTCTGATTATAGAAATTTGCCACTAAGAGATTAGAGATGTAACTTATAGTAAGGTAACAACTTCATGTCAACTCCAGGCAGAAGTTATGTCAAACTGCAAACTGCATTGAGCCAGGCTTAAAGTCTGCCAGGTTTCAGTTAAAGAATCAAGTCAAGAGAGTCCCACCTCAGCACATGTGGAACAGTTACCCTCTCAACCTTCCCATAAATCATACCTGCAGTTCATACTTGCCCCTCACAGGGCTGCTGGCATCATGGATCAGTCACTCAGACAGCCTTCATTGATATTCACAAGTTAGACTTGGAAAAAGTCAGTTAACAGTCCCTCTAGGTCTTTGCATAGAAAGTTCCAATAAGATATGACTATAATCTCACATTGCTTAAGGAACATCTCCAAAGCAAGCCCTAAATAGCTCGTATGCATTACCACCTTTGTTCATAAAATCTTCCCATTAAGATCATAAGTTATTTCTCTAACACACTTTCATCTGTTTCCCAGGCTTTTATACTCCTCTAACTATGCCTGATTTGAAAGAATGAGATATACTTCAAGACTTGAACCATATAAATATGATAGGTTCGAACACTAACTATGTTTATGTTTTAGGCCATGGAATAAATTCAAATCCAAGCAGCAACATTTAACTTTTCCCATCAATGCAAAAGTATTCTACAAGTCATCTCTCTCTAAGAAACTTACTCTGAAATTCTTTTCCCCAAACTGAAAATGTCTCTGATTTAGTTCCAGTAATTAATTACACCATTTGTATTAATACCCAGTTGCTCTTACATCACTTTGAAACATTCAAGGACCTTATTCCACATAGATACACAGTAACTTTAAATCCCAGCCTTAGTCTATGGGATAATGATTCCACATTGCATTGGAATCTTTATTTCACAAACTTCTTTTTCCCTTTGTCTAATTATTCCCATTAATATTTAGAAAGAATGTTATTTTTCATATGACTATACAAGAGTACCAACTTACCCAATTATTTGACTAAAAACAGCAAGATTTCACATATTTGCATTATAAAATTTTCCATTTTTCTCTATAAATCCTTCTAGATCTTTAGGTACCATAACTTCACAACAGTAACAGATTCTGACAGATACCTTTCCTTTTATCACTAACTACTTATTTTTCACTACAGAGGCCCACCATAAAAAAGCAGCATCATATCTACCTGCTTTCTCTCTAGTAACTAATGGCATCTCCCCCAGAGGGTGGGTTCTTTTACATCAGATGGCAAGTTTCACTAATCAAACTTTACCAGGACCCATGTCTCAAATTCTAATCTTATACTAAAAACCAATCACTAGAAATCTGTTCTGCTGACTTTAAAAAGCCAGTTTTGGAGGTCAGCTGGTTTCTGACCCCTGCTGTTCTCTCTCTTTCAGTAAAACTTAAATCCCAATAACTGCTGCCCCCTCCTTCCTTTCTGCCAGGTTGAAAAGGGTAGAGGTCTCTCTTCTTATCTAGACTAATAGGGGATGGGGAGTGAGGGAAGGGAATCAGGAGACTGGTAAGGGCGGTGTTCCAAAGCAGTTCCAACTTTTTAACCTGAAGGCGTCCCAAAGTCTGCTTCCAAAAAAAAATTTCTTGTCTCTCCCCCCATCCCATCCTGGGTTATAAAATTTCCCTGTCTTGCCTTATCTTCTGTCCCTAGTCCCCACCAGACTTATAAAATTCAAGCCAAAAATCCTGGTTTTAGTTAACAGCTTCAATTCTTAATTCAGTACAATTCTTAACCAAACATCTAGATTATAAGAGGAATTGCTTTTCATAAACTCCCGAAGTATTATAACAACGAAATTCCTAGATATCACAAAGTGCAAAATTGTCACAAAACCCTTCTACACATAATTGATAAAAATTGCAAGAGGAGATCTCACAAAGTCTTAGTTAACAATTTCACCAATGTTATAAGTGATAGCAAAACAATTTTAACTGAAACTTCCTTCTAAATAAAGACCAAAACTTGGAAGTTTATAATTTCAGCAATAATTCAATAACAGCTTTTTAACCCATTCATCATTTTTCTCTGATCGTACAATTCTTAATGACATACGTAATAATGTAATGTAATAATGCCTTAAACATTTTTATGTATTTAAAACTTGAAACTCCCCATCTTCAATTTAGGTGAATGCATTTCTAAGTCTCCTTACACAGGGAGTCATTCATCTCAACCACTGTATACATTTTCATAAATAACCCAGATTTCAAAAAGAAAATCTGCTGTAATATTACTTGTTTATAACCAAATATGACAGTTTCAAACTATCCCATTTTTATCACACCCTTTGAAAAAGATCAATTCATATACAACAAAAACCAGATACCATTTATACCTCACAATAGTCTCTCAAATTTTACAACCTAAGAGAACTCTAAAAATACAATTTAGAAGTAAGATGACCTCAATTGCATTTCCAGATTATCACATATAGAAATTATTGATCCTATTACCTTTGGTATTTATATATTCCCTTAAATACATTTTATTTAGCTGTATACACCACTGAGCAGCTCTTCTTCTGAGCCTACCACTGCCTCTGGCCCAGGTATTTGGAATATTTGCCTGGCCATGAGTGAATTTAGAAAAAAAGAATTTTATTTCTTATCATTATGTCCTTTTATAATTCACCCAGATTTGAAGTTGGTGCCCTGACCCTCATTGGTCAGCTTTCACCAAACCCCACCTTAGGCATTCCAATTCTTTATTCTTTAGATTAGCTTAGCCAAAATCAAAAGTCTAAGGAATTTGAGGGAGGTGCCCTTCTAAGCAAAAAGCTTTGGACTCTTTAAAAAGTCTTTAAGTCTTCTAAAGAAAGATGGGGAGGGAGTGGCTCTTAAAAGCAAGTATGTTTGCTACTCTTCTACCCCTCTTATCTTCATACACACCAATTCTTTATTCCAAGTTAAAATATTTTCAGTTTCCCCTCTGTTTGTCTGTCTCAGATAGCATTGGAGGGGGATCCCTTCCAGTTGCTAAAGAGAATGGACTAGGAGTCCAGGATTATCAATAAAGATCTCATCCCTAAGGGAATTACTTTGGGCCTGGCAGCCTTCAAAATACCGAGATACCAGAGGCCTTTCTTAGAACAATGGAGCCCTTTTAGATATGCTAATTTTCAGGTGGCTAGCTTAATTTCCTACTCCTAGCCACTAGTATTTGGCTTCAAATCATAATTTTATATATTATATCTTACACAGGCAAAGCTTCTTTTATAATTATACAAACCAATATATTTACTATAAAACCTTTGATTACTAACTAATCAGCCTTATTTTCCAATCAGCGGGTGACTAAGAACACGTGGACTGGAGAGGAACTAGGACTAACTGCTGTTCCACCCCTACCCAAATCCTCTCTCTCCAGCTTCTCTCTCTCTTTCTTTCCCAATTTCTACTCAAACATTTTACCCTCCATATTCTCGCTCCAATTTCAATCTCTTTCTTTTCTAATCTTCACCCAAACTACCTCAAACATTTCAAATAAATGAAAAAAAAAATTATACTCACCAAGCTTCTTCTCCAGCTGCTTTTACCTTAAAACTTAAAGTTAAATGTCTAACAATTTAAATCACATTCTCAATAGACCACTAAACCTCTAAAGTGATCATCCCATTATCATGCAGAAGATCCTCTTTATTTTTGCAGTTTTAAGATGCTTTGCTTGATGTCAGCTACATTGAGTTTAATGCAAACGTACAGATTTTTAACCTTTAGGACCTAATTAAATCTTAATTCAGAACCCTCAGCTTTCTTCTCCCTATCAGCCCTCTCTTCCTTTGGGCTGCTTTGACTCTGATTCCTCATCAGTTCTAAAAGCTGCTGGCTTTTCACAATTCAGTTTCTAGTCTGGTATTCCAACTTGGCCAATGTTGGTACCAAAAAGAATCTTAATCTCCCACCAAAAGCCTAAAAATGGGAGTTCTTTCCCAATCTTAAAACCTGAAGTCACATTAAATGACTAACACTTTGCATACTAAAGGAGCTTATGTCCATCCCCCCAACCTCAGTTTTCTTTCTCCACAGCCTTCCACAGTTCTCCTTCTTTTGTTAATTATTCCTTTTAAGCTCTCATTTTCTAGAGTTAAAAACTGCTACAGGAACATAAAACATAAAACTTTTCTTAAACACATAGACAAGACATTAGACAAGACATTGCACATGAACAATTTGGAATTCAAATTCAGAGCCATCCAAAGCATTAAATTAAAAATAACACATTTCATGCTTCACATCTCCAAATCTTCTCATGGCTGTGTGTTCCCAACACACAAACCTTCTCCTTTCCATGAAGCAATGAATGGTTTTGAAATACAAATCAATCTACCTCTCCCTGATCCGCTAGGAAGTTTCCTGCTTGCTTTCTTATCTCTCTCACCATTCAAAGCTTCTGGGATTTAGAATAGAGAGAGAGAGAGAATTTTTACTCCCCACAAACTTCTAAGTCCTTTTCCTGGGTCAGCCCACTGTTTTCCCAGTGAGCCAGCATTTTTCTTCATGGGCTATGTGGAAAAACGCTAGGAGAAATCCATTCTCCCCAACCTAGGTTAAATATTCTGAGAGCTCTTTTCCCTGTTCTAAGGCAAATCTTATTTTTCAACCTAGAACAAACCCAGATGTGACAAAGCGGTACTTTAGATCCCAAAGTGTTCCTGCCTTGCTCAGGTACCTGACTTCCACAGTCTATGGCCACTTAGTTTCACTTTTTCCTTTTACTCACATTCCTGGGTTCCCAAGGATTCCAGAAAAATACTCCCAGGAAGTTAGAAGTCTGAAGAAGGGAAACTTCCACCTGTGGATATGAGGTCCCACTGGAAAACAGCAGGGGCACCTTCCCATTCTCCAGGGTGAACTATTCCTTTTTTCTGAAGCTATATTAATCCCAGATGAGCCCCTAAAATTATTGTTATAAAAATACTCACATTGTCTAGGAATAAACAATACTCGTTGGGAAGCCAGGAATGTTTTAATTATATTTTACATTTATTTGTTCTGAATAAGTGGGTACATCCCCTGAACAGAATAAGGAGAGTACACAGACTCAGAGGGATGCCAGTCCTTTTATTGATTCCCAATTTGAATCTCCCCCACCAGGCTCTTCATTGGCCTGATGCAACCCCCTGACTGCCTACATCATGCCCTCCTCAAATGGCTCATTTAGGCACGCATACAAGCCTCTAGGCTTTCACAGACCTGGTCTGGTCTCTGCTAGATCACAGTTCTGATTAGACCTTGTTCTAATCAGTCACCTGACTTAATTCTGCTGAAGCTGGGGAGGCGGCAGGGAGGGGAGGAGATACTTTCAACTCTGTGGAAACAAAACTGCTTCCACCATTTCTCACATAGGAGAATAGAACTAGAAGGAACCTTTAGGAATCAACTAGCCCAAACCTCTCATTTTGCAGACGAGGAAACTTGGGCTCAGAGAAGGAAAGCAATCTGCCCAAAGTCACAGAGGTTGGAAAAAAGTGGCAGAGTTGAAACTAGAACCTTGATCTCCTTATTCCTATAGTGCATTAAATCACTGTTTCACAACTAAGAGCTTACTATACCAGAGATGTAATTTTGGACTTATGCGGATGGTTTTAGATGTTGATACAATTACATCATTCAGTTCCTTGGCTGGCATTTGAAACACTTAGCAAAAGGTGGGAAAATAATTAGCACTAGGTCTTTACATTAAGAGCTTGCTTGGCCATTATCTTTACTAGAAGAAGCTGTACAGGATAAAAATATAAATGCTCATTCAAGATTGAGATAAATTCATAGGATCATAGATCTAGAGCTGGAAGAAACCTTTGAGATTGTTTAGTCTAATCTAATAATAATAATTGGTATTTATGTAGTGCTGTAGTATTTGCAAAGTACTTGAAAATACATTATCTCATTTGAGCCTCACAACAACCTTTGAATTAGGAACTAAGGTTTTATTCCCATTTTACAGCTTTTCTTCACCTTAAGTACAATGCTAGTGATTTGTCCAAGATCACCCAGCTAGTAAGTGGTAGAGCCAGTATTTGGGCTCAAATCCCATGATTCGAAGTTTTACACGTCAAGTACTCTCTTCCCACCACATCACACTACCACCCAAATTCATGGGGGCTAGAAGTGCTCCTCAGCTTTCATTTCCAAATCCTTGTTCCCATAGTGTTAAATAATCTTCATAAGGCACAATTCTGATTACTCTACTCCCCTGATCAAAAACTATCAATGATTCTCCATAGCCTAAAGGATCAAATCCAAACTCCATGGACTAAAATTCAAAGCTCTCCACAGTCTTGCATGGTACAGCAGAAAGAAAATCAAAATTAGAGGATCTCAGTTTGAATTCCAGCTCTGCCACTTACCATCTGGGTGACCCTGAGCAAGCTAACCTATCTAGGCCTTAGTTCCTTCCCTGTAAAAGGAGATGGTTGGACTAGATGACCTCTAAAGTCTCTTCCAGCCCTAAGCCTATGGTCCTAACTTTCTTTATCTTGTGCTCCTCTCCTCCATGAATTCTAGACTCCAGTAATCCAGGGAAGTTTACCAATCCTTGAACATCCACAATCCTTTCAGTCTCCCTGATTTGTAACCTCAGCATTATCCTTAACGCTTCAATTGCCCTCCCTAGTCAATTGCCAAATCTTGCTGTTTCTACCTTAAATATCTTTCAAATCTTACTCCTTCT
Organism: Trichosurus vulpecula; assembly: GCF_011100635.1. Lineage (NCBI taxonomy): Eukaryota > Metazoa > Chordata > Mammalia > Diprotodontia > Phalangeridae > Trichosurus > Trichosurus vulpecula. The sequence goes on along the minus strand of NC_050574.1, from coordinate 118,312,583 downwards.
CTCTACTTTTGAGGCTACTATCTTAGCTCAGGACCCCATCATCTCTCCCCTAGATTATTGCAATGGCTATCGTATTGGCCTCCCCGCCCCAAGTCCCTAAGTTTCTTCCCATTCCAGTCCATCCTACACACTCCGTCAAAGTGATTTTCTTTAAACACAGATGTAATTGTGGCACTTACTCAACAAACTCCAGTAGCTCCCTATTAACTCTGGGATAAAATATCAACTTCTCTGTTGGGTTTTTAAAAGCCTCCCCAATCTGGTTGCAACAGTATTACCAACCACATTATAATTACTCTTCTTCTAGTACCCTACTGGCCTTTTGGCCTTCCCTCTGTTCCTCATACACACAGTACTCTCTATCTCCCATGTCTGTGCTTTTGCACTGGCCATTCTTCACTCCTGGAATGCACTCTCTCCTCACCTCTGCCACACAGAATCCCTCTTCCTTTAGGATGTAGCTCCAGCACCACCTTCTACATGAATGAAGCTTTGCATGATCTATTCAATTCATAATGTTCTCCCTCTCTAAGTATATTGTATTTAACTACCTAATCCTTATTTTGTTTTATATGTGTGTCTATATATGCATATATCTACATGCACATGCAGATGTAGTTATAAGCACATATGCAATTGTCTCTCCTAAGAGAATGTGAACTCTTCTTATTAGTATCTCCATGCCTAGCACAGTACCAGAGACATAGTGCTTGATAAATGCTTGTTGATTGACTAAATACTCCCTCGGTTTCTTGTTTCTTTGCCTTTGTTCCCTCTACTTGGAATCTCTCTTCATTCTTCTAAGTCTCCACTCCATATAATTGTAAGAATGGTGTCCCACATCCTGTCCCTAATTAATGTAACTAACAAGATGCTTGACACCTTGATACCTTTGATTACAAATTAATTACTTAATCAATCAAAGGTATAAAGTCAGTGCAAACAAGTCTTAATCAATTTAGGAAGAGTATAGTGCTTTGAGCTACTGGATGAAATCAGATGATACCACACAGGAAATATATTGGGATTGTCTGAAATAATTAGACATACCTTCACTTAAAAACTGTCGAGTTCCTTGAGGAAGCAGACTCCTTGTGTCTGTACCAGAGGGCAGTGAGGGAGTAAACCCAGTGAGAGTGTCCTACTCCTTTCCCACACCCTTGACTAAAGGACAATCTTGTGACCTTCAAAAGGTTAGAGATTTTTGAACTTCTTATGAATGTGGAGGCAGCTGCTTCCCTAAAAAAGCAGTGACTGATGGCAGCATCTGCATTGGGAGCTGAGAGACATGCCAAAGAAAGACAACTTCAGGACTCTAAAAGGACACTAGCACCTAAGAAGAGCTTTATGAGGACTCTACAAAGGGAGAAAAGGATTCACAGACAATCAGGAGATGAGATACCCCTTTACCACATGTGCTTTCTAAACCTGAGCCCATTTTTCTTTTCATCTTAAAGATAATTTCTTCGTGTCTGTTTTTTTCTAAGAATGTTTCAAATATTTCTTTTTACTGACCATCCATTTTTCCACTAAAATTTAGGATCATATTTGCAGGTAGGTCACCTTGGGTTTCATCTTGAGCTCCTTTGCACTTCAGAATACATATTCCATTCCCCACCATGATTTCTGGTGAGCACAGAATAATATTGTGTCATTAGAATTTCTTTTCCTTTGTGTTTGAAGGTCTTTCTCTTGGTCACTTGCAGAATTTGTTGTTTGTCCACGGAATTGTTATGTTTGTAAAATGATCTTTTTTTCTGGAGGTGATCTGTGAATTCTTTTGGTTGACACTTTTTTTCTCTAGGTAGTTTTCTTGAATTATTTATTGCATTATGAAGTTCAAGTTGTTTTTTTTTATTTGTCGTATTCTTCTGGGAGAGCTTATAATCTTTAGTTGTCTCTAGCTATCCTGCCTTTGAGATCCATATGTTTTGCTTGTATGGAGATCATGCTTTCTTTTAATGTTATTGATTTTTCTCTTCTTCCATATTGTCTTTTACCTCCGTGTATTTATATTCCCAATCTGTTATTCTCTCTTTTGCTTCTTTGGTGAGACTTACCACTGTGGATTCAAGTATTTCCTATTCTGCCCATTATTTCTGCTGTGTAGGCCATAACAGCCTGCCGTGGTCCCATGCTTTCCTGGGAATCCACAGGGTCCTCTGTCTCATAAGGTATTATTTTTCCTTCGTCTTATAATATTTATTAATAGCTGCCTGAACTCTTTTACCTGATCTGGAGGCCATAGTCCTTTCTGTTAATAATATCTTCTGTGTTGGTTCATCTGCTTATCCTCAAGGTCTTTAATTGAATTTTCTTTGTCCTGAGCTGTTTGGTAATTTCAGCCTTTTTTCCTTGTCCCTGTTGCTAACTTTGTGCCAGCCTCGGTGACTTCTGGGATGATAAAACAGGTCAGAGATGGATGTGAGGCTCTTTCTCTCAGGCTTACTATAGTGCCGCTCAGTCTCACACATGCGTCCTGCCACAGTTCCTTTGGTTCCTCGGTTCCCTGGTTGAATTCTGTTGAAGCAAAGAGCGCCGCCATGTTCCTCACTGCCGTCAAAACCTGAGCAAATTTCTGCTGTTTGGATCTCTAAGGGACTGGCTGGGCGGGGATTGTAAAGTTCTGCTGCAAACTGGTGGGTCGGCTTTTGCAGTGCTGCTGCCACAGCGTGGGGGAGGGGTGCTGAGTAGCATGTCAAAGAGTAGTTAATATCATGTTAGTTCATCCGGTTTTTCTCTTGTTTGAGTCATGGTGTCCTAGATCGTAGAGACGGCTGAAATTGATTCATCTCTTTTAGGAGAAATTTGAGAGGTCATAAGGATCAGAGTCTAGTCCTCAATATTGTTGGTCATGTAACCCAATGGTGTCCATTTTTTAATTTGAAATAAATTTTCATTGATTTTGTTTGTTTCGCATTACTTTTATTTCTTGATTTATCGCTCTATCTCCCAGAGAGTTATCCCTACAACAAAGAATAATATAGGAGGAAAAAATAGTTCAAGTGATGTCTGCTCTCCTACAGCCTTCAATTTCCATCACCCAATTATTTATGACAAATTCCCCCCATTCCTCTCCTCTTCTTTCCTAGTGTATCCCTTGTGTTTTCCACAGTGTTCTCCTCTCCTTTTCTTTCCTAGCGTAACCCTAGTTTTCCGTTCTTCCTTTCCTTTCTTCTTTTAAGATCATAAGAACATAACAAGAATTACTTTAAGGCCCTTTGTCTTAAATGACGCCCTCTATAACCCCTAATGAAATTACAGTTCTCAGGAGATACTTGCATCATCCTCCCTCTCTCCATTAGAATGAAAACATTTCATCCTTATAAAGTCTTTTCCCATTTAGTGCTCAATTTTTAAAGCTAATTAAGCCTGGCTTACCGGTAATTCAATACTGGATGGGGGGGGAGTGTGAGCAACAATATGAGGAAGCTTCCAACCCCTAAAACCCTGATATAAGAACTGGTCAGCTGTCCTCTAGGTCTTCACCGTACCAATATAGGTGGCTGTTGGGCAAATGATCCCAGAGGGAGTGCTATCTAACTGATTACCATTCTTCACAGCCTAACTCAAGTGTCATGAAGCTTCCTCCAATCTTCCCAAGCTAAGATTTAGTTCTCCCTCCAATTAGTTAATATCGCAAAGCACTTTGTACTTTCCTTATGACCCTTACATCATTCTACCTCATAGAATGACTTAGAGGTAACTGGTGGTATACTGGATAGAGCACTGTGTCTGGAGGCGGGAAGACCTAAATTCAAATCCAGCCTTAGAAGCTTACTAACCCTAGACAAGTCACTTAACCTCTATTTACCTCAGTTTCTTCAACTGTAAAATAGGGATAATAATAGTACCTACCTCGCAGGGTTGTTGAGAGGATCAATTGAGATAATACTTATAAAAAGCACTTAGCGTGGTATCTGGCACATAGTAGGGGCTTTATAAATGTTTATTTCTTTCCCTTCCCTATTATAGTTTTTCCTAGGCTCTATCCTGTCATAGGATTTTAGAGCTGAGAAGGACCACTGAACAGAGAATATTCTGATTGATCTGATCCAGAAGATATCATTCTGAATTACTGCGGAAGAAGAAATTATGATCCTTTGAAATCAGATTTCTAAAAGCTCAAGAAAACACACTTACTTATATATGTGCATTTTGTTTCCCTCCAATAGAATGTAAAATCCTTGAAGGCAAGACCTGTTTTCATTTATGTTTTTGTAGTCACAATGTCTAGCAGCACTTAATATTTTTAAAATTGATTAGCCTAGTGTGGAATTTGTCCTGTTCCTGTATTCTCAGAACTATTTTCAGCCTCAGAGTAACAGAAAAGGAACGCTTTTGTGAAGTGATAGCATATCCTTGCATTTGGATACCTGCTTTTCACTTTCCTGACTTCCCTCTATACTATTTCATTTGGTGATCTCGTTAGCTCCTGTAGATTCAATCCATGCTCATGATTCTCGAATCTGCTTATCCAGGCTCAATCTCTAGACTGCCTTCCAGTCTTTCATCTGTAACTGCCGATTGGACGTTGTAAACTGGATGTCCTGTAGACCTTTCAAATTCAGCACGTCCAAAACTGAATTCATTTTCCTCTCCCCCAACCTCCTCTCTTTCCTACTTGCCTTATTACTTTCAAGGGTACCACTATCCTCCTAGTCACCCAGACTCACAACCTAAGGGACAACTTCAATTCCTCACACTCTCTCCCCACCCATGTCTAATCCGTTGGCAAGGCCTATCAATTTTTACCTTTGTACACTTCTCATATACACTCCCATCTCTCCTCTGACACAGTCACTACCCTGGTGCAGGCCCTCATCACTTCACACCAGGACTATTGCAATAGTCTGCTGGTGGGTCTGCCTGCCTCAAGTCTCTCCAGTCGAGCTGTCAAACTGATCTTCCTAACGTACAGGTCTGACCAGGTCATCTCCCTACTCAGGAAATTCCAGTAGCTCTCTATCACTTCTGGGATTGAATATGAAATCTGATGTTCAAAGCCTTTCCTAACTTTTCCCCCTCTCCTACTTTCCAGTCTTCTTATATTTTACACCCCACTACGTATTCTTTGACCCAGCAATACTGGCCTCTTAGCTGTGCCTCAAATAAGACATTCCATCTCTAGACTCCAGGCATTTTCATTGGCCATCCTCCATGCTTGGAATACTCTCCCACCTCATCTCTGTCTCCTGGCTTCCCTGGTTTCCTTCAAGTCCAAGCTAAAATCCTACCTTCTAGAAGAAGCCTTTCCTGACTCACTTAAGGCTAGTGCCTTCTCTCTGTTGATTATCTCCAGTTTATCCTGCATATATCTTGTTTGTAAAAGTGTTTTGAATATTATCTCCCTTCTTAGACCTTGAGCTCCTTGAGAACAGGGATTATCTTTTACCTTTCTTTGTATCCCCGGCACTTAGCATAGTGCTTGGCACATAGTAGGCATTTAATTAATGTTCATTGACTGAACGAATAACTGAATGACAGATGGGAGCCATGCTGTAAGGAAGTCCAGCATACCCTTGTAACAGAGAACCTTCTCTTTCAGAGTATGAGAGGCACCAACCATGTGGGCAGTAATACAAAAGTGAACTCACTCACTTTTTAAGTGGGTGGCCATCAAAATAAATAAAGTTCTTAAGTATTTCAACTTCCCAATGAAGAAATACAATGACTTCCTTAATCTGTCTTCATTATAACCAGTATATTTTCATGCCTATCAGGTTGCAAGATATCTGAATTTCCTGTTGACAGCAAAGCAAAAAGTTGGATATGTTAATAATTCTGGTCTACACACACACACCCACACATACTCACCAGAACTCTTGTTACCTGACTTAAACACTTTAAGCACAAGCTTCTCTTGAATTCCTTCTTAAACTCAGGAAGATAACTCAGGGTCACACGATTAAGGCTGGAAAGGACCTAAGAAGTCATCTAGCCAAAGCCATATGTGGGCAGGAATCTCTCAGACCATATTCCTGAAAAATGATCTTCCAGAATCTGCTTGAAAACATCCAGTGAGAGAGATGTCACTACCTTCTCAGGCATCTCATTTCACAGAATCATCAAACCTTAGAACTGGAATGCAATTCAGAGGTCACTGACTCTAACTCATAACCAAATAGGACTTGCCTCTACCACATCCCAAACACGTGGTCATCCACCTTGTGCTTAAAAGCTTCCATCAATAAAGAATTTATTGCATCCCACAGCACCATGTTCCATTGTCAGAAAGCTCTAATTGTTAGAAAATACTTCCTCATACTGAAATGAAATTGGTTTCTCTACCATTTATACTTAATGTCCTTAGTTCCCTCTGGGACCATGCAAAATAAGTCTCCTTTCTCTACTAAGTACAGGAACTGCAACCTTATGCATATTGTAGAAAAAACAAGGAAAGTCAAAGAATCTTAGCAGTAGAAGGGACTCCAAATGAAATATAATTCAAGTCGTAGCTGAGAAGAAACCTCCTCTATGACGTCCTTGGCAACTGCTCATCTAGAATTTAAGAGAAATCCTCTAGTTGTGGGGAAACCTCTAGTATGCCTCCAGAGACAGTCCATTCTAGTTTTGGACAATTCTAATTATTAGGAATAATTAGAAAGCTTTTGTTTTCTTTCACTGAGCCTAAATCTGCCCCTATAATTTCCCTGGATTTCTCCTAGTTCTACCTTTTAAGAACTAGCAGAACAAGTTTAAACCATCTTTCACATGACACGCCTTCAGGTACTTCAACATGTCTGACATGTCCATTCTATGTCATCTCTTCTCCAGTTTAAATATCTCTAGTTTCTCCAAATGGTCTTTCTATAGAATGGTCTCCAGTACTCTCACTAGTCTGGTTGCCTTTCTCTAGAAATATGCCAATTTGTCAATGTTCTTCCTTAAATGTGAATTCCAAGGGGCAGCTAGGTGGCACAGTGAGTAGAGCACCGGCCCTGGAGTCAGGAGGACCTGAGTTCAAATCCGGCCTCAGACACTTGACACACTTACTAGCTGTGTGACCTTGGGCAAGTCACTTAACCCCAATTGCCCCGCCTTCCCCCCTCCAAACAAAATGCCCCAAATTTCCCCCTCCAAAAAAACCCAAACAAACAAAAAAAAATGTGAATTCCAAAAGTGAACACAGTACTCTAGATGTGCTTGACCAGGAAACAATACAGTGGGACTGTCACTGACCTTGTCATGGATACTTTGCTTCCATCAAAGTAGCCTAAGATCACATCAGCACTTCTGGCTGCCAGACCACAATGTTGATTCATGTTGAGCTTTCAATCCACTTATACCACCAGATATTTTCATATGAATTAGTGTCATGTTATATATGGTGGCAGCAGCAGCAGCTTTGGGAGCTCTCAGCTCAGAGATGGTAACAGGTTCAGACAACTAGTCAGAAAGAGATTACAGGGGCCCCTTTCCTGGCATTGGGTGCAGCTGGTGCTGATCAGCAACTCTAGTGCCCATAAGCATTTCTGGGTCACAGTTCCATGACAGAGAGGAACACAACTAGTCACAGCTTCAAGGAAGGAGGAACCCTTCCTGGGTAAAGACCAGAGTACAGACCAGGAGAGCAGTAACTTCACCTCTTCCAGGATAACACCACCCTGAAAGCATTGAAAAATTGCAGACCTTCAGTTTTAGCACTGAAAACAGCAGCACGAAAAAGTGCCTCCCCACCCCTAGGTGAACAGATCCCAACTTTAACACAAATAGGCTAAGAAAATGAGCAAACAAAAAAGAACTTGACCATAAAAAACTGCTACTGGTAGGTAAGACTAAGGCAGAAACTTAGAAAAAGATAGCAATGCGAAAACAGCTTCAAGCAAAGTCTCAAAGAAAAATACTAATTAGACCCAAGGCCAGAAAGAATCCCTGGAAGATTTAAAGAAAGAAATGAGTGATAGAGGCAAAATTGATAAAAGAAATAAGAGTGGTGTTAGAAAATTATAAAAAGAGAATTAACAGCTTGGTAAAGAAGGCAAAAAAAAACTAAAAAAAAAAAAAACACTTAAGAAACAGAATTGGCCTAATGGTAAAAGAGGCACCAAAATTCATTGAAGAAAAGAACTCTTTAAAAAGCAGAAATGGCCAAGTGGAAAAAGAGGTACAAAAGCTCACTGAAGGAAAAAATTCCTTAAAAATTAGAATTGAGTGAGTGGAAGCTAATGACTCCATGAGACTTCAAGAAACAATAAAAACAAAGTCAAAAGAATGAAAAAATAGAAGAAATGTGAACTATCGCATTGGAAAAACAACATACCTAGGAAACAGGTTGAGGAGAATAATTTAAGAATTATTGGGGGAAAAATTATTGGACTACCTGATAGCCATGATCAAAAAAAGAGCCTCGATGTCATATTTCAAGAAACTGTAAAGGGAAAACTTCCCTGATATCTTAAATCTAGAGGGTAAAATAAAAATCAAAATAATCCACCTATCACTTCTGAAAGATACCGCAAAATGAAAACTCCCAGGAGTGAATCAAGGGGAAAATATTGCAAGCAGCCAGAGAGAAACAATTCAAATAACAAGGAACCACAGTCGGGACCACACAAGATTTGGCAGTTTCCATGTTAAAAGAGCAGAGAGATTGGAATATGATATTCTGGAGGGCAAAAGCTCTTCTTGTGGTCACAAAGAATTGGAAATTAAGGGGATGCTCATCCATTGGGAAATGGCTAAACAAGTTGCAGTGTATGATTATGGTGGAGTACTATTGTGCTATAAGATATGATGGGGGATAAAGAGGATGGTTTCAGAAAAAGTCATGGCAAGGCCTGTACAATGTGATGCAAAGTGACATGAGAAGAACTGGGAGATTATTGTGCAAAGTAACCACAATGTTGTCATGATGATCAGCTGTGAAAGATTTGGCCACTATGATCAATACAGAGATCCAAAATAATTCCAAAGGACTCATGTTGAAAAAGTGTTATCCAACTCCAGAGAGAGAACTAATAAACTCTGAGTGCAAATTGAAGTATAATTTTCTCACTTTTTTGTGGTATGGCTAATATGGAAATGTTTTGCATGATTTCACATATATAATTGATATCATGTTTGCCTTCTCAGTGGACAAGGAAGGTGTGGGAGGGAGGGAGAGAATCTGGACCTCAAAATTTAAAAAGAAAAGAATGTTAAAAAAAATAAATATAAAAAAGAAAGAAAAATAGGTTAGTGTCCCCTTCAAAAATGTTAAAGGCATTCAGGAAATGCCTGTCCAATCTTCAGATCATAAGAGAGTATGAAGTATTCCTTAACTGCAAAAGGGATTAAAGAATGGCTGAACAAATTGTAGTATGTGAACGACATGAATTATCACTGTTGTATAAGAAGTGATAAAGACTTGGATTCAGAGAAACTTGGGAAGACTTATATGAACTGACACAGAGTGAAGGGATCATAACCAGTAAAACAATTTACAAAATGATCACAATAATTAAAAAACAAAGCAGAACTATTTAATTTTTTATTTTTCTCCTGTTTTCTCTGCCAAGGAGAATGGTCTTTGTGGAGGCAATGGTAGAACAAAAATTAATAACATGGAGTTGATACTCAAGATAAGTAAGGAAATAGTAAGAGTGTTTATTTACTATTGATGAATTCAGGCCACCTGGCCTAGATAAACTACATCTTTGAGTACTTAGAAAACTAGAAGATGTGGTTGGCTAAGCCAAAAATATCTAATATGTTAGATGTCAATAGCATCTAAAAGATCTTGGGAAATGTAAGAGTTACTACAGGATTAGAAGAGGTCAAATATTATCCAGACATTCCAAAAAAGGAAGAAAATAGAGTCTGCAAACTACAGATATGTGAGCTTGACTAATTCATAGAAAAATCCTAGAATCAGCAATTAAAGGGATGGTTAGTGAACATCTAGAAAGGGAAGTGGTAATTTAAAAGAACCAGAATGGCTTCATCAAGAATAGGTCACCAAACTAATTTTATTTCCCTTTTTGACAGTTACAAAAAATGCTAGATAACAGATATTCTATCTAGTTTACCTAGGTGTTAGCAAGGCTTTTGAAGTATTTCAAGCCATTCTTGCGGAGAATATGTAAAGATACAGGCTAAACAATAATACAATTAGGTGGATTCAAAACAAATTGGAAGGCCAGACTCAAAGAATAATTGTTAATGGTTCAATATCAACATGGCAGAGGATCTCCAATAGAGTAATACGGAGATTTGTGCTTAGCCTGTGCTATTTAACATTTTTATCACTGGCTCAGATGGAGGCATAGATAGCACGCTCATTAAGTTTGCAGGTGACACTAAGCTGGGAGGGATAGCTAACACAAAGGATGACGGTCATTATTCAAAAAGATCTTGGCAAGCTAGAATATTGGGCTTAATTTAATAAGATGAAATTCAATAGGGACAAATGTAAAGTATTATGCTTGGGTACAGAAATCAGCTTCACAAATACAAGATACATGAACAGACCTCGGTTTGTCTGGAAAAGACCTAGGGGTCTTAGTGGACTTCAAGATCAATATAAGTTAGCAATGTGACGTGGCAGCCAAAAAGCTAATGTAGTCTTAGGCTTTATTAGAGGCATATCTTCCAAGAACAGAGAGCTGACAATCTCACAGTACTCTACCACTGCCTGACCTTATATGGAGTATTGTATTCAGTTCTGGGCACCATAGCTTAAGAACAGTATTGATAAGTTAGAGAGGATACAGAGGAAGGCAAGCAAGATGATAACGTGCTTTGAGTCTAGGTTATATGAAGACTGACTAAAGGAACGGGGGATGTTTAGCCTAGAGAATAGAAAACTCAGGGATAACATGAGAGTTGGCTTCAAACCTCTGAAGGATTGACCTATGGAAGAAAGCAAACTAAGGGAAGTGGGTGAAAGCTGCCAAAGGTAAATATAGAACTGATGTTGGGACCCCTATCAAATTGTACAAAAGCAGACCAGGTTTCCTCAAGAGTTGCTGGGTCTCCCCTCCTTAGCAGTTTTCAAGCAGAGGGTGGACAACCACTTGATGGATAGGTTGTAGTGGGGAAAGTATGGGTTGGACAAGATGGATGTGAAGGACTCTTCCAATGCTAAAGTTCTGTGATTCACAGACTTAGAAGAGGTTTTTCCATAGAACACAGAGTTTAACTTTTTCAAAAAGATAGAGTTTGTGGTCCAAGGAATGATGATGTGGGTCCACAAGTGCTATTAAGATCGTTTAAAAAGATTCAGAGGAAGAAGGGAAGTGTTGCTTCCCTGCTAAGGGATCCCAAGGCAGTTATTGGTTGACCTAAATAAAACAATAGAGAAGTCTGCTAACTTCCTGAAGTTTGTATCCCAAGAGTTGTCAAACCTGATGACCCCACACCGATTTGAGGGCGGGGACACAAATGATACTGTTAAATGAGGGTAGGAAGTATTATCAAAGATTAAGAAGTCAGTCAAGAAGCAAAAAATCTTAGGAACATAGCAGATGTTTACATTATTGCTGTGTACTGAAGGAAAAGCTTTGAAAGAGAAAAGGAAAGGTGAGGGCGATACTTGCCATTCTAGACACCATAGCAAGTACAAGTTAAAACAGAAGAACAATAAAAAATACTAAGAAATTCGCAAGAGAGAAAATCCAAGAAAGGAGCCAGTACTAAAATCATGGTCTCAGATATCTATAAACAAATGCACCAAGTATGGTGAACAAAGTGAACTAGAAATCCAAAGCAAGGAGGTGAATTTGACCCTATAAGTACCGTGTTTTAACGCATAAAAGTTGCAGATTTTATGCCAATTTTTTTGCAAAAAAAGTGGGGTACGACCATTATGTGAGGCTTTAAAATTGTGCCAGCATTACTTAAAAATCATTTATTACTAAGCTGTATTTCTGGCAGAGAAACTGTACAGTTTAGCAAGTGCAGGAAGATACAAGTCTTACCATATCACATGACTTACAGCTTTGCCTGCCCTCCTGCTCACCCTGTGCCTGTGGCTCTTCACTGGGTTAAGTGACAATACCATTAGTACCTCAGCTCTCTAAACAAACCATGCAAATTGGCTTTTGGAAATATACTGACAATGCGGAGCACTGAGAATTCTAGGTTCATGGTTCCCAATGCACGAGAGAGAAATGCATATCTACATGACACTGGTAAATACATTGCTGCTGTGTTTACCTTTTAAGCGACATGACAAACAGAATTATACCATGTGACAACTATGCAAGGAAAGGTTATAAAACAATTTTTGGACTGAAAAGACAGGGTGCAGCAATTATGCAGCAGCAATGATTATGCGGTGAATATGATGTCCTCTTAACAAATACTTTAGTACTAAGGAAAGTGAATCAATGTCTGATGAAAGAAAGTATCCTGTGCATTCCTTAGAGAATATGGAACAAGAAGAAGAAACTCCAGAATGCTGCAAAAGAGAAATGAAATATATAATAAAAGAAATTAAGAATAAATGGGTCAGAAATTAGAGCTCTCAATGTATAACTTTAAAACAATTAAATATCATCAATAAAATACCATCCCAAAATGAAGAATCTTTCTAATGAAGTGAGAAGTGAAGAGATTAAAAAAGAAAAAAAGAAGGAAAATCTGACAGAAGAGAAGCAAAAAACAGTAATGTTAAAAGAATACATAAATTCTATACAAGTCAGAGTAACTAACCTTGAAAATAGGGCATACAAAGATAATTTAGGTTTCCCAGAAGAACATAACAAATCAAAAAATCTGAATACTATAATTCAGGATCTAATATAAGAAAACTATCCAGAATTTCTGCCTATAATCCTTGCTAGTAGGGAGGGCTTGTGAATCACTTGAATTTGGGAGTTCTGAGCAGTAGTAGGGCTAAAGCCAATCAGGTGAGCACACTAAGTCTGACGTCAATTGGTAAGCCTCGAGGAGTTTGGAGCCACCATGCTGACTAAGGAGAGGTCAAAGTGGCCCAGGTCAGAAATAGAGTGTATCAGTTTCTATGCACATCAGCAGTGGGGGTTGGACCAAATAGCAGTCATTGCACTTCTAGCCTGAACGAAATAGGGAGACACTGTGGCAAAAAGGAAAGAGACAGAAAGAGAGAGAAAGAGACCGTGAGACAGAGAGACAGAAAGAAAAGGACATAGAGAACCCACAAATAAGGAAATTAATTTTTTTTAAAGAAAGAAGGAAGTACTATCAGGAGTACTATAGGACACAGAAGAGATAATCTCACTGTACCTTGGACAGAGAGATTATCATCTTCAGTTATGGGACTACATATGGAGAATTTTGCTGACAATATGGAGAGTTTGATGAAAAAAGAGAGCCATTAAAACCATGCTATATGAGTATGAATTCAAGGAACTAAGCATACTAGCCTGGAAAAGATATAAGGAGAAACCTACTGTTAAATATATAAAAGGTTTTCAGGTTAAAAAGAAAAAGAGCTGTCATTTGTTATTCTGGACCTCCAAAAATAGAACTAACAATCCATGGTGGAAAGTGAGAACTGGGCAGAGGATGAGAATCACATCATGGCAGAATTAGATTAAATGTAAGGAACAATTTCCTAACAACTAAGGTGATCCCAGAATGGAATGGGCTACATAGATTCTGTCCCCCTCGCCCTCACTGGAGATCTTCAGGCAAACATTGGATGATCACTTGTTGGATATGTATTTTAGGGATTTTTTTCCCAGGCATTGGTTGGCATAGGTAACTGCTGAGTTTCCTTATAACTTTGAGATTTTATGATAGGAACTAGACCTATGATTTCATTGATATAAGGAGCTCTCAGATGAGGAAACTCTCTCTACCAATGCAGGCTGCCACCTTCTCTGCAATTTCTAGAGTTATCTGGTACACTGAGAAGTTAAGTGACTGACCAGGGTCATACAGTCAGTATTTGTCAGAGGTGAGATTTGAACTCAAGTCTTTCTGGCTCAAAAGCCAGGTCTCCATCCACTCATACTGCCTGCCATGAAATTCTACGGTAATAGGGATAAATTTCAAAACCTACACTTAAAAAAAATAATCAATGGCCCTAGTACAATATAGAAGAGGTCTGAATAGGTGGCAATTCATATAAAAAAGACCTAGAGATTTTTGTGGAATGCAAGTCCATTTGGAGTCAATAGTGTGAATGGCAGCCAAAGAAGCTAATTTTATCTTAGGCTATATTAATAGAGTAATTAGCGTCCAGGAAGAAGAAAGCATTAGTCTCACTACATTCTGCCGCATTCAGAAGTATCATGTTCCATTCTGGGCACCACCTTTGGGAAGGAATTCGACAAGTTGATTTAATTGGATTTGAAGCTGGAACATGTCCAGAGGAAGGCAACCAGGATGGTGAAAATTGGCCAGTGTTATATAGTGGAAAGAATACTGAATTTGGAGTCAAAGGACCTGGATCCTAACTCTAGCTCTGTCATTCAACACATGTGTGTTGCAGGGGTGATGGGAGGACCAGAGTATGGGATCACTGGACCTGTTATTTCATTGGTGAGAGAACTCTCTACCAATGCCAATCAGCACTGGCTCTGCAATTTATAGTTGAGAGTTTCCTGGAGGCACCAGGAGAGTAAGTGATGAGGTTATGTCAGAAGTGTGATTTGAGCCCAGGTTTTCCTGCCTCAGAGGCTGGTTTTTCATCCACTATGTCATTCTCTCTCTCATTTCCTGCGTGACCTTAGGCAAACCATTTAAGCTTTCTTGGCCTTAGATTTCTCATTTGTAGATCAAGGAGGTTGAATTTCAGTTGACTTCTAAGTTCCTTCCAACCCCACATCCATGTGATCTTATACCAGGACAAGTAATAGGAAGCTGAGAATATTTATCTTGGAGAACAGCCTGCTGGGGCACACACAATTATATTCAAACATTTGACAACTTAACATGTGGAAAAGGAAGAAAACCTTTTCTACCTCACTTCAGAGATAGATGGAGAAGCAATGGAAGTTACAGAGAGGTATGTTTTGCTTTGATAAATGTAAGAATGTCCTCAAAATCAGAGCTATCTAAAAGTAGAATTCGCTAACTTGTGATATAGGGACTTTAGAAATCAGCTATTTCTCTTCTTCAGGCTAAATATTTGCACTTTCTTCATTCATGTCTATTATAAAACCTTCTATCTAAGATGGATGTGCTTGGGTATGTGCTTTTCTGTGTGCCTGTGTATGTGTATATGTGTATTTGTTAAGGTTTAGAGGATGTATCTTAAAAAGAAAAGGATTGTACTTAGCCATTTTTCCTAAGTTTTAAAAATAACTTATCACTTTGTTCTCTCAGGATCAATTCCCAAAACTATAAATGATACCCCAATGAGTCAACAAAATCATCAGGTACAATTAACACTCATCTGATTTCAAAGGAATGTTTTAAACAGCTTTGCTCACTGTTCGGTATTTGTTAGGGTGATATATCATGTGTTAGCAAAAAAAAAAAACCAGCAACAAAAAATACCCCCAAACCCCAAACACCCTTAGAAATACAAATAGCACTTTCTTTCTACACCATTTACATCATCTGGAGTGTGATCATTAACACTAAAGATGAATGTGGTCCTATAACACGCCATTTGATAAAGGGTAAATTTGTCTGAGTTTGCAATAACTTTCTTGTTTGTTTTTTCTGTTGGTGCAGGCAGTTCTTATTGTCTGCCTTGTCTTCCTACATATTTTCATCTTGCTTATCACCATGGTATCTTAGTGTTTAGATAAAGACAATTAGCTAAAAACAAATGTGAATGTGGGAAGAAATACCCCTCACCCCTGCTAGAGCTGTGAAGAGATCAGTCATATAAAAATTACAGAACAGAGACCTGGATAGGCTCTTGGAATACAGAATGTCAGTGGTGGAAGGGACCTTAGAACATAGAATGTTAGGGCACATAGATCATAGGATATAAGAGTTAGAGGGAGCTTTTTAAATGTAAATAGTATTTTATTTTTTCCAATTACATGTAAAGACAATTTTTAACATTCATTTTTTATAAGCTTTGGAGTTCCAAATTTTTCTCCCTACCTTCTTCCCCCTTCCCCTCCTCAAAATGGCAAGCAATCTGATATAGGTTATACATGTGCAACCATGTAAAACATATTTCCACATTAGTCATGTTGTGAAAGAAAAAAGAGAACAAAAGGTAAAAACCAAGAGAAAGAAAAAACAAACAAAAAGATGAAAATAGTACACTTCAATCTGCATCCAGACTCCATAGCTCTTTCCCTGGATGTGTTTAGTATTTTCCATTATGAGTATTTTGAAATTATCTTAGATCATTGTATTGCTGAGAAGAGCCAAGTCTATCAAAGTTGATCATTGCACAATGATGCTGTCACTATGTACAATGTTCTCCTGGTTCTGCTCGATTCACTCAGCATCAGTTCACCTAAGTCTTTCCAGGTTTTTCTGAAATCTGCTTGCTCATCATTTCTTATAGTGCAGTAGTATTCCATTACATTCATGTACCACAACTTGTTCAGCCATTCCCCAAATGATGAAAATCCCCTCAATTTCCAATTCTTTGCCACCACAAAAAGAGCTGCTATAAATATTTTGCATACGTAAGGCCAGGGGGAACTTTAGAACACAAAAAATCAGAGCTAGTAGCTTGGAGCTCATGTATCTAACTTAAGACTTGTGTGTGATTAAGATACACTGGAGGGCGGCGGAGCCAAGATGGCCGCATGAAGGCAGCGTCTTACCAGAGTTCTCTCACAAGGTCTGTCAGATTTCTATAAAAAAGTGAATCTGAGCGGATTTGAGAGAGTCAGAAACCACGAGCAGTCTGCGTGGGGCAAATTTCTGAGCCGGGAGAGTCTGAAAGGCCAAAGGCACGAACCTGTAGGCTCGGAGTGCGGCGTGCGGAGCTGCTCCAGACCAAAGCGGAAGTGGCCGGCCGGGAAATCCACGTGGGAGACAGGCTGGGAGAAAGCTGGGTGCCCGAAACTGGCAGAGATCCCCAGGACTCCCAACACAGGATGGCAGTCTGTGGGAGCGACGAGAGGCTGCGCAACGCCACTGTCCGTGAAAATACCGACTACCGAGGCTTGCAGCCCAAACGTATGTAACGTGGCTTCTTGAACTTCCGGGAGTCACAATGGCCAGGTAAACGGCTCTAATCCCTCCCCCCTCACCGAGAATTCCTCGGGGCAAAAAAAAAGAAAGCTGAAACAGAGGAGAAAGTAGTGGGGCCTCACAGGACAAATAGTAGAAGCTCATTAGAACCAGAGGGGGGCAGGGGTCAACACCAGGAGCCCAGACGTAATCTTGCTCCCCCAGGGGAAGTGCCAGAGATCAGCTCAAACAACAAACAGCTGAGACCATTGCTGAAAAGCAAGTGCTGGAGAGCACCCATAGGGAGTGAGATGCCAGGGAACCAGACCCCTCCCCACACCTCAGGAAACTGAAGGTTATAATTCTAGACTCACAATCTCCAGAATAAGAAAGCTGGGACAGAAAGCCCTGAGGCCCAAAGGTAGAAATTCGTTGTAAAGACAGCAAAAGGCAAACCAACATGAAGAAGAACACAAAAAAACCGAGGACAATAGATTCTTTTTATGGAGACAGGCAGGATCAAAATACCAATATGGAAGAGGAAAGTAACGATACTGTAGATACATCAGATACCTCAAAAGGTAATATGAACTGGTCTCCAGCCCAAAAAGCATTGCTGGAAGAGCTAAAGGAGGATTTTTAAAACCAAATTAGGGAGGTAAAAGAAAACATGGAAAAAATGGAAAAGTCCCTAAAGAATAAGATTGGCAAAATGGCTATGGAGATTCAGAATCTAGAGAGAGAAAATGACACCCTGAGAGGCAAAATCAACCAATTGGAAAAGGAGACTCAAAAGCAAAATGAAAACACTAACTCATTAAAAATTAGAGTTGAGCAAGTGGAAGCTAATTAATCTATGAGGCACCAAGAAGTAGTAAAACAAAATGTAAAGAATGAAAAAATAGAAAAAAATGTGAAATATCTGATTGGCAAAACAACTGACCTGGAAAATAGATCCAGGAGAGACAACTGAAGAGTTATTGGTCTACCAGAAATCCACGATGAAAAAAAGAGCCTTGACAGTATCTTCGAAGAAATTATCAAAGACAACTGCCCAGAGGTCCTAGAACCAGAGGGCAAAATAGTCATTGAAAGAATTCACCAATCACCCCCTGAAAGAGATCCCAAACTGAAAACACCAAGAAATATTATAGCCAAATTTCAGAACTATAAACTCAAGGAGAAAATACTGCAAGCAGCCAAAAAGAAGCAATTCAAATATCGTGGAACTACAGTCAGGATCACGCAGGATCTCTCAGCTTCCACATTAAAAGACAGGAGAAATTGGAATATGATATTCCGAAGGGCAAAGGAGCTGGGACTACAACCAAGGATCAACTACCCAGCAAAACTAAGCATAATTTTTCAGGCAAGGCGATGGACATTCAATGAAATAAGGGAATTCCAGACCTTCCTGATGAAAAGGCCAGAACTCAATGGAAAATTTGATCTCCAAATACAAAACTCAAGAGAGACATAAAAAGGTAACCAGGGGGAAAAACCCCACAAACCTTATTAACCAATAAGGGCAGGTTGTTTACATCTTTATGTGGGATTATATCATCTTATGTATGTTTTATATATATATACATATATAAGTCAGTCTTGAGAATGGTACAGCTATTATGACAATTGAAAGGGATATACATAGGTTGTGAATGCCTGTATAAATTAACTGATGTAAAGATATAAAATATAAGTAAGAGATATAAAGGGAGGGCTATGAGAGAAGTGGTAAGGAGGTAGTAGAAAAGGGTAAATTACACCAAATGAAGTGGCACAAAAACATACTATAGTAGAGGGAAAGAAGGGAGGGAGAAGAGCAGTATTTGAGCTTTACTGTCATCTGATCTAGTTCAAGAAGGGAATAACATACCCTGATAAGTTTAGAAATCTAACTTGTCCTACGGGAAGTAGGAGGGTAAGGGGGGAAAAAAGGGAGGGGGGTGGTCAGAAGGGAGAGGAGAAGTAGCAAGTGGGAAACAGTAAGATAAGGGAGGGGAATAATGAGGGAGGGTAAACTGAGGAAGGCGGCGGTCAAAAGCAAAACTTTGTTGAGGAGGAGAAGGGGAAAGGGAGAAATAAAAGCATAAACAGGGGGAATTAAGATGGAGAAAAAGACACAGATAGAAATCATAACTCTGAATGTGGAGGGGATGAACATTCTCATAAAACAGAAGCAGATAGCAGAATGGATTAAAAACCATAATCCTACAATATGCTGTTTACAAGAAATGCATTTGAAACAGGGGGATACACATAGGGTAAAGGTAAAAGGCTGGAGTAAAATATATTGTGCCTCAGCTAAAGTAAAAAAAGCAGGTGTAGCAATCCTAATCTCAGACAAAGCAAAAGTAAAGATAGATTTAATTAAAAGAGATAAGGAAGGACATTATATCCTGCTGAAAGGCACCATAAACAATGAAGCAATATCATTGCTTAACATATATACACCAAATGGTAAGGCATACAAATTCTTAGAGGATAGGTTAAGGGAGTTACAGGAAGAAACAGACAGCAAAACTATAATATTGGGAGACCTCAACCTCCCCCTTTCTGAACTTGATAAATCTAACCTCAAAATAAATAAGAAAAAAGTTAAGGAGGTAAACAGAATTTTAGAAAAGGCACATATGATAGACCTCTGGAGAAAACTGAATGGGGATAAAAAGGAATATACTTTCTTCTCAAAAGTACATGGCACATACTCAAAAATTGACCATGTTCTAGGGCATAAAAAGCAATCCAGTGCAGAAAAGCAGAAGTAGTCAAAGCATCCTTTTCAGATCATGATGAAATAAGAATAATTTTTAATAAAGAGCCATGGAAAAATAAGCTAAAAACTAATTGGAAACTAAACAATTTAATTCTAAAGAATGAGTGAGCCAAAGAACAAATCAGAGAAACAATTAATAACTTCATTCAAGAGATGACAATAATGAAACAACATACCAAAACTTATGGGATGCAGCAAAAGCAGTTCTTAGGGGAAGTTTTATATCCCTAAATGCCTACATGAATAAAATAGGGAAAAAGGAGATCAATGATCTGGGCATACAGCTGAAAAAGCTAGAAAAAGAGCAAATTGAAAACCCCCAATTAAATACCAAATTAGAAATACTGAAAATCAAAGGACAGATTAATAAAATTGAAACCAAGAAAACTATTGAATTAATAAATAAAACAAAGAGCTGGTTTTATGAAAAAACCAATAAAATTGATAAACCTTTGGCCAATTTGATTAAAAAAAAGAAAGAAGAAAATCAAATTGCCAGTATCAAAAATGAAAAGGGTGAGGTCACCTCTAATGAAGAGGAAATCAAAACAATAATTAGGAATTATTTTGCCCAACTGTATGCCCATAAATTTGACAACCTTAGAGATATGGATGAATATCTACAAAAACAAACTGCCCAGACTAACAAAAAAGGAAGTGAAATTTCTTAATAACCCCATCTCAGAAAAAGAAATTGAGCATGCCATCAATGAACTCACTAGGAAAAAATCTCCAGGGCCAGATGGTTTTACATGTGAATTCTATCAAACATTTAAAGAACAACTAATTCCAATACTTTGTAGACTATTTGGGAAAATAGGTGAAGAAGGAGTCCTACCAAATTCTTTTTATGACACAAATATGGTACTAATACCCAAACCAGGTAGAGTCAAAACAGAGAAACAAAATTATAGACCAATTTCTCTAATGAATATTGATGCAAAAATTTTAAATAAAATATTAGCAAAAAGATTGCAGCAACTCATCATGAGAATAATACACTATGACCAGGTAGGATTTATTCCAGGAATGCAAGGCTGGTTCAATATTAGGAAAACTATTAGCATAATTGACCATATCAACAACAAAACTAGCAGAAACCATATGATCACCTCAATAGACGCAGAAAAAGCCTTTGACAAAGTACAACACCCATTCCTATTAAAAACACTAGAAAGCATAGGAATAAGTGGAACCTTCCTTAAAATTATGAATAGCATCTACCTAAAACCATCAACAAGCATTATTTGTAATGGGGATAAGCTAGATGCATTCCCAATAAGATCAGGGGTGAAACAAGGATGTCCATTATCACCCCTATTATTCAATTTGGTACTAGAAACGTTAGCTGTATCAATAAGAGAAGAAAAAGAAATTGAAGGAATTAGAATAGGAAAAGAAGAAACTAAATTATCACTTTTTGCAGATGATATGATGATTTATTTAGAGAATCAAGTAAAAAACTACTTGAAATAATAAACAACTTTAGCAAAGTTGCAGGATATAAAATAAATCCACATAAATCCTCAGCATTCCTATACATTACTGACAAAGCCCAACAGCAAGAGATAGAAAGAGAAATTCCATTCAAAGTTACTGTAGACACTATAAAATATTTGGGAGTCTATTTGCCAAGACAAACCCAGGGCCTATATGAACATAACTATGACACACTTTTCACGCGAATAAAATCAGATCTAAATAAATGGAAAAATATCAGTTGCTCATGGTTAAGCCGAGCTAATATAATAAAAATGACAATTTTACCTAAATTAATCTATCTATTCAGTGCCATACCAATCGAACTACCAAAAAATTATTTTACTGAGCTGGACAAAATAATAACAAAATTCATCTGGAAAAACAAGAGGTCAAGAATATCTAGGGTATTAATGAAAAGAAATGCTAGAGAAGGTGGCCTAGCAATACCAGATATTGAACTGTACTACAGAGCAGCAGTCATCAAAACTGCCTGGTACTGGTTAAGAAACAGGGGTGTGGATCAGTGGAATAGGATAGGTACACAAGTAGGAGAAATCAACAAGTTTAGCAATCTACTCTTTGATAAACCCAAAGAGGCCAGCTTCTGGGCTAATAATTCATTATTTCACAAAAACTGTTGGGAAAATTGGAAAATGGTAGGGCAGAAACTGGGCATAGACCAATATCTTACACCATATACCAAAATAAAGTCAAAATGGGTTCATGATTTAGGAGTAAAGGCCGATACTATAAGTAATTTGGGAGAGCAAGGAATAGTCTATTTATCAGATTTATGGAAAAGAATTCACAACCCAACAAGAGAAAGAGAGCATTACAAAATGCAAAATGGATAATTTTGATTATGTCCAATTGAAATGTTTTTGTACAAAAAACGCCAATGCAACAAGAATTAGGAAGGAAGCAGAAAATTGGGAGAAAATCTTTGCAACTAGTATCTCTGATAAAGGCCTCATTTCTAAAATATACAGGGAACTGAGCCAAATATATAGGAACACAAGCCATTCCCCAATTGAGAAATGGTCAAAGGATATGAACAGGCAGTTTTCAGAGGAAGAAATTAAAGCTATCTATAGGCATATGAAAAAATGCTCTGGATCACTACTGATTAGAGAAATGCAAATCAAAACAACTCTTAGATAACACATCTCTCCTGTCAGATTGGCTAAAATAACAAAACAGGAAAATGATAAATGCTGGAAAGGATGTGGGGAAATTGGAACATTGTTACATTGCTGGTGGAGTTGTGAGCTGATCCAGCCATTCTGGAGAGCAATTTGGAACTATGCCCAAAGGGCTATAAAAATGTTCATACCCTTTGACCCAGCATCACCACTTCTAGGGTTACATCCCAAAGAAATCATACAAGCGGGAAAAGGACCCATATGTACAAGGATATTTATAGCGGCTCTTTTCATGGTAGCCAAGAATTGGAAATCAAAGGGATGCCCATCAATTGGGGAATGGCTGAACAAGCTGTGGTATATGAAGGTGATGGAATACTATCGTGCCATAAGAAATGGGGATGATATGGACTTTGTAGCAACCTGGAAAAACCTACATGACATAATGCTGAGTGAGCGGAGTAGAGCCAGGAGAACATTGTACACAACCACAGATATATGGACTCCATGAGGACCAACCCTGACATACTTCGCTCTTCTCAGCAACGGAAGGTGCAAGGACAACTCCAGGGGACTCACGATGGAGAATGCTATCTTCATCCAGAGAAAGAACTGTGAAGTTTGAATACAGATTGAGGCGCACTACATGCTCGCCTATTTTGCTTCTCTTTTGTTTTGGTTTTGGGGTTTTTTTTTTTTGGTTCTGTTTCATCTTTCTCATGATTCATTCCATTGATCATAATTCTTCTCCACAACTTGACTAGTGTATAAATTAACTCAATGCGAAGTTATACATGGTAGTTATATGAGATTCCAGGCTGTCTTGGGGAGGGAGGGGAGAAAATCTGGAACTCAAAATTATGTAGAACCATGTGTGGTAAACTAAAAATAAATAAATTAAGTAATTAAAAAAAAAAGATACACTGGAGACAAAGGTTGTGGGAACTGAGGAGGTCCGTGCAGGTGGGAAGAATGTCTAAGGTAGCAGAGGGTGGAATGGGGAAGACGATTCTAAGTCAAGTATTGAATTGATTGGGGAAGAGAGTGACTTAAAGAGGTCCACAAATGACAACACAAAGGCTCTAGGTAGGAGAGGTGATTACTAGATGACAATGTCAGAGATCAGATCTGAAAGTGGCATTGGGGAACAAGAAGTTGACAATTTTTTTTCCTGACACTGTGGGTGAAAGAGTGTAAGAGAAAGAGCAACCAATCCTGAGGATGCAAAGAGATGTGGTGACTTAAAGGGAGAAACTAGATTTCAATACATACCAGAAGATAGAAAGAATGTGAGAGAGAGCTATAGCCTCATAGACTTAGAGCTAGAAGGTATCTTAGAGATAATCTAGTTCGACCCACAGATTTTAAATATTGGAACACTAAAGCCTAGAGAGGTAAGGTCACTTGCCTAAGGTCACATAAACACAAAGGGGCAAAGCCAGGATTTTAACTCAGATCTTTTGACTCTAAATCCAGTGTTCTTTCCACTGCATCATAATAGAGAAGACAGTCTAGAGCATATAATGGAAAAGAGGGCAGAGAAGGCTAGGAACTGGGATAAACTGGGTTCTTGGGATGAGCTGGGTTCTGAAATTATTATGGAGATGGGAGAGGAGTAGCAACTGCTAAAATGGCTAGAATATTCTTGAACATGCTCCCTTTGCTGTTATTTCTCTTAGGTGATCTAATGCCTTTCCTAAAAGAATCCAGTGGAACTGGTACCAATACTGGGGTAAAACCCACTCCCATCTAGAAGATGGGTCTACTTTGGTCTATGGTTGGTTGGGGTCAGCCAATGAGCTTTTAATCAAGTAGAAATTATTTATTCAAAGAATTTGACAAAGGGAGGAAACATAGGACAACTCAAGGGGATAGCAGGTTCAAGTGAAAATGTTTTAAGTATTAGGAACAAGATGTTGGCCATATTTGTAGGCAATAGAGAAGGAGTCATGAGATAAGGAGACTGAAGATGAAGAGAGAGGAACAATCAAAGGCATAAGCTTTTAGTGGGAAGAGTTGGGATCAAGAATACAAGTAGAAGGTGTAAGGGTAGGTCTTTCTTGGTAAGGACAGTAACCACTGATTTTTTTTTTGCAGGGGGGGAGGCAGAGCAATTGGGGTTAAGTGACTTGCCCAAGGTCACACAGCTAGTAAGTGTGTCAAGTGTCTGAGGCCACATTTGAACTCAGGTCCTCCTGATTCCAGGGCTGCTGCTCTACTCACTGCACCACCTAGCTGCCCCAATGACCATGATTTCTTAGAGAGTGAAGCAAAAGGGGAGATGATGGGTGAAGATCCAAAGAGCTTTTGAGGCATAGAGTAGGAGATGAGGGAGCTCATGATCAATGGCCTTGATTTTTTAACAAATGAAGAGTCTAGGTCATCTGTTAGGTGGGGTCCTATTATGTGCCAGGCATTATGCTAAGTGCTGGAGATACAAAGAAATACAAAAGACAGTCCCTGGCCTCAAAGAGCTCACAGTGGAATGGGGAAGACAACATGAAAACAACTCTGTACAACTAAGATAAAGACAAGATAAATTTGAAATAATCCACAGAGAAAAGGCAGTAGCTTTATAAAGATCAGGAAAGACTTCTTGAAGAAGGCAGGATTTTTTTGGTACTTGAAACCAGTGAAGTCAGGAGGCAAAGATGAGGTAGGAGAGCATTCCCAAGCATGGGGAACAGCCAAAGAAAATACCTGGCATCTGGAGATGGGGTATCTCATCAGAGGAAGAGTAAGAAGGTCAGTGTCACTGGATCTCAGAGGTTTTTTAGTGTGGGGTGGGGTAAGGAATAAGGAGATTGTAAAGGTAAGAGGAGTTGAGGTTGTGAAGGGCTTTGAATGCTAAACAGAGGATTTTATATTTGATTCTAGACGTGACAGGGAACCACTGGAGTTTATTATGTAGAGAAGTGACGTGGTCAAATATGTGCTTTAGGAAGATTAATCTGACAGCTGAGTGGAATTTGGACTGAAATGGGAAAAGATTTACCCTGGGAGGGAGCAAGAGAGGGATTGGACCAATCTGATGGGACACATGCTCTCTGGTGGGTAGGGGTGAAGGTAGAAGCAATGTACCCCTCCTCATGTCTATGACATATATGACAGATGCAGCCATTCCACACTAGCTCCAATTCTGCCCACCTACTATCTCCTCTTTGCCCCTCCCCCACCTAACAGATGACCTAGTCCTAGACTTCATTTATTGAAAAAATCAAGGCCATTGATCATGCGCTCCCTCATCTCTTACTCTATGCCTAAAAAGCTCTGGATCTTTACCCATCCTCTCTCCTTTTGCTTCAGTCTCTAAGGAATCAGTGGTTATTCTCCTTACCAAAAAAGGCCTACCCCTACACCTTCTACTTGTGTTCTTGAGCCCAACCATTCCCACTAAGAGCTTATGCCTTTGATTGTTCCTCTCTTTTTCATCTTCAATCTCCCTATCTCATGGCTTCTTCTCTACTGCCTACAAAAATGCCCGGGAGTCCCTCATCCTTAGAACATTTTCACTTGAACCTGCAATCCCTTTGAGCTGTCCTATGCTTCCTCCTTTTTTCAAACTCTTAGAATAAGTCATTTTTATTTGGGGCCTCCATTCCCTAACTGCTCACTCACTCCTCACACTCTTGCAACCAGGTTTCTGACCTGCTTTACTGAATTGTCCTCTCTAAGGTAAACCAATAGTCTCTTAACTATTTAATCCAATGGCTTTTTCCTTAGTCCTCACCTTCCTTGACCTCTTTTACATTGGACAGTATAAACAATCTTGTATAGCTAAGCTCTTCTCCCTTGTCTTCCATTTCAATGCTCTTTCCTGATCCTCTTCTTACTCCTCTTTTCTTTCTCAGTAGTTTCCTTTGGTGATCATCATTGACCATACTGCAGTAGCAAGAATATTGAAGTGAGAGTCAGAGGCCCTGGGCCACATTCTGCTCAGCTGTAAGGTAGTTATCATATAAAGTAAGTCACTTCTCTGGGTCTCAGTTCTTCATCTTGAAATTGAAGAGATTGGACTGGATGACCTCTTGGACTACAACTTCCAGCTGTAAATTTAAGATTCCACCCTGGGGCTTCTTCTCTTCTCCTTTTGTATTTTCTCTTTTGGCAATCTGCTCGCATGGGTTGATCTCTGTATAGATGATTCCCAAATTTGTATATTCAGTCCTAATATCCTCTCTAAATTCTAGTCCTGCAGCACCAACTGCCTACAGAATATCTACACCTAAATACTCCACTGGCAATTCAAACTTACTGTCTAAAACAGAACTTAACATCTTCTCCAATTAAGCTGGTCCTCCTCCAAATTTCCTATTTTTGTTGAGAGCAAAAATATCCTGTCAAGTTTATAATTTCAAAGTCATCTTTGACTCTTCCCTCTCCCCAATATATAATGACTTGTTGAGACTTACTGATGCTACCTCCATGTGTTTTATATCTGTTCCTCTCTCTCCACCCATATCCATCACTCTGGCTCAGCATCTTTTCACACCCAGTAGAATGTAAGCTCCTTCAGGGTGTTTCATTTTTGTTTTTGTGACCTTAGACACAGTAGGCACTTAATGTTGACTGGACTGAATTGTAATCTAATGCACTTACTATGAAATAGTGTGTGGGATGAAAGACCCTCACCAATTAAAAAGTTAATTTATAATAAGGAGCCATCAATAAATTTTATTCAATTCTTGAGAATAGGGTGTCCTCTGCCAGAACAGATCTAGCAAGGTAGGCCAAGTACAAGAGGCAAAGCACCAATAATTATACCTAACACAAGAGAATTCCCGCCCACCTCTGACTCTTCTCACCATTAGCTGGGAGGTGGGCTTACAATCTGAGCGCAAAAAGCTAGACAAAGAACCAGGAAATCAAGGCACAGAAACTCCAATTCCCATTCCCTTAGTTAATGATTACAACTGAGGTGACATCTATAAATCTGAAGAAGGAGAACAGGATAAGGATAGTTAATGATTACAACTGAGGTGACATCTATAAATCTGAAGAAGGAGAACAGTACTTTTACAGTAAAGGAAAGCAGGTCACAGTGACCCTATTCTTACTGATCAAATCTTTAAATCAGAACCAGCAGAAAGAACAAAAAGTTTCAGGGTGAACTTTCCCAAAGGCTGAGCCATCAGACTCTCACGGCCTCAGAATTTTTTCGCTTCCCTATTTCCCTATTTCTTGATTTTTAAACATTTCTTAGTATATAGATATATATTTATATATAGCTTCCCTGTGAAGTCTTCACATTTTATTTACCTCACACAATAGTGTGCATTTTAGCTATTTGTATCTTCTTCCTTTCTGAGGGTGTGAGTTCTTTAAGTATAGGGACCATATGTTTCATCTAAAAATTGTGTCTCCTAGGGTCCACATTGCACCCACCATGTGCACTCTCTTCAGGTTGTTGTTGCTCAGTCCTCCAGTCATGTCTGACTTTTCATGGCCCTGTGAACCATACTGTCCTTGGGATTTTCTTGGCAAAGATGGGGGCTCTTCATATAGCAGATGCTTAATAAATGTTGCATTATATTGTATTATATATTCTTAAGTTCCCTTTAGCTCAAGCTCCCTCTGACCTTCTATTGTTATTAATTTATTATAAAAAGAGGCAGCTTGGTCTATAGAAAATTGAAAGTTGATCTCAACATCACATTTAAGTCTCACCTAAAATACATAATGACTGCATGAACCTGGGCAAGTCACCAATGAAATCACAGGTCCATCGCCTCACGCACAATTTTTTATTATAATGTTTTATTTATTTTTATGTTTTCACTTATCAGTCTTCTTCTAAATCCCAGTAACAAAGTAGGATAATTAAGCAAAATAAGCAAAAACCTTGCCATGTCTGAAAACATATAGTTTCTGGCCATTCTTTTTTTTTAAGATCTCTTCTAGCTCTGACATTCTACGATTGAATAACGCTTAATGGTTCTCGGATCTTCTGCATGGGACTAATTATACACAATGAAATAGGTGCTGTTCCATAAGACAGGATTATATTTGATTCAATTTAGATTTCTTTTTCTCCTCTAATTCATCATTCCCAGAAATCATTCTCTAAAAGTTACTTGAGCAGCAGGAGGGAAAAGTAAGAACATCAGTGGGCTGCTCAAAGAATTTAGGCAGAGCTTCCTGCCCCCTCCTCTGTCTACTAGCTATTTGCTCTATTTGTTCGTTTGCTATCCCCGGGGCCTCCTGGAAGAGAGGGCATTGTTCCCTAACTCCTCCACACACAACCATCAATAGCATTTTTATTAAGAGAACTGGAATTCCCATTTCACTTGACCAATCAACAGGCTGCAAACAACCTTGAAAACAACCCATAGCTCATTTTCCCACAACAGGGACAGATTAGGGCAGACCAGAGCCTAGATACTTCCCCTGAGATTGTTTTTAGGCTAATTCACACTGATTTTTACCCCATCAGGGGTAAAGCATCACTTTTCCTGGGTACCTTTTAGTAAAATCAATGTCTGGTATCAGAGAAGCAAGAGTATCTCAGCACACAACTTTACAACCTCAAAATTCACAGAAGTTGTGCATGTCAAATTCATCATGCTTGTTTGTGCGCAATATAAAAATTTCAGTTTTGTTTTTGTAATATCTTTATTAAGAAGATTGTGCCTACAATCCTCTCAGGTCCCAGATAGTTTAAATGTTTCCCAACAATTTAAAATGCCAGTGCTTGGGGTAACTGTCCTTTATATTAGAAGAGTCAAAGTAGTGTGACAGAAAAGGCACTAGGTTAGGAATAAGAGACCTAGATTGAGTTCTGGTTCTGCTACTTCCTAGCAGTATTTTATTTCCCTAACTAGAACTTGGGTAAGTGACTTTCACCTCTTTGAGCCTCAGTTTCCTCATCTGTAAAATGGATCTAAGCATATTTGTATTTCCAACCTTACAAAGTTAGCATGGGCAAAGTACTTTATACCACTTCAAGTTCTATGAAAAGGGGAATGGTTATCACTCTAGACCAGAGGTTCTTAACCATTTTTGTGACATGGACTCCTTTGGCAGTCAGTCTGGTGAAGCCTAAGACTCCTTATCAGAACACTGTTTTAAATGCTTTTAAGTGCATAAAATACATACATAGTATTACAAAGGAAACCAATTATACTGAAATAAAGACATAATTGTTTTTCCTTTCCAAATTCATGGATCCCCTTGTTACAGTTTGGGGTGCTAGGAACCCTGAAATGTAAAGGTACAGGGCAAGTCTGCCTGGAAAGAATTTAAGCATGCAAGCCTTCTTTCAGTCAAAGTAGCAAGGTTCATTGTAGCCAGTAGAAATGGGCTAGATTCTAAGTGAATCTGCAGCTTGATGAGGATGGGACGGATGCTTACATACAAAAAAGGGAAAAGGGGTCAGTGAAAAGATCTTGATGGGATTAATAAGTGGTAAGTAGCCTGGGCTGGGCCAGGTGCAACAACAAAAGGACCTAGATGGACTTAAGGAGTATCAAGTAAGCTAATTAAGTAATCAAGGTGGGCTGGGGTGGGCTATATATGCCTTAGACAAGATGCCAGTGATCTGAGCAGCTGAAAATGTATGGGAAAGTTCAGGGACCGGCTTGCTTCCAGAGATGTCTTTTCCTTTAGGTCCCATAACCCCATCACCCTGAAATCTATCCATGGACCAAGTTAAGAACACCTCCCTGCTCTAGACCCAACTCTAACACCGCTGCACTGAGTGTCTATCCATTATGCTATACTACAGAGAAACGTGCCACCCTTGCCCTCGAGGAGCTTATAGTCTAAGGCAGTGCTAATGATATTTTAGAAGGACCGGGCAGAATTTCAATTCAATAGATGGTTAAGTGCCTGCCCAGTGAAAGAATCTGTGCTCAACCCCCTGGATACCAAGAAGAAAAGCGATGAAGTCACTTCCCCAAAATAATTTACTCTTTATTAGGGAAGATAAGACATTTACACAGATAATTACAATACAATGGTAATAGGTGCCTTGAGATTTTGCCAAGTGCTTTACAAATGTTTTCTTCCTCTCATACCAGCCCTGGGAAGTAAGTGCAGTTGTTACCGTCTTTTTACAGATGAGAAAACTGAGGCTACTCGAGTTACCCAAGGGTCACCCAGTTAATTGCTTCAGGGCTTCCTGACTCGAGGTCCAGCAGCATCTCCTGCGCCACCTAGTGGGCCAAGGGAGACTGTGAAACCAAGGTGATCTTGCCAGGTTGTGAGTTCACCCTTTCGGGCTGCAGTGACCTTTTGCAAAATGAGATGTAATGTGTTCTAAGATTCTATGTTCTAAAGGCTTTCCAGCTCTACAGTCCTATGTTTTACATTTCTTTCCAGAGCTATTGTTCTACAGTTCTGACTCTAGGTAGAAACTCATTTGAGGGCAGTGATTGTGTCTCACTCATCTCTGTGCTCCTCATAAGTGCTTTGTACACAACCGACAATTAGGAAAAGAATCTTAAATTGGAACCGGATCTAAAGCAAGATGTGTTTGTGGAGAGACAAACACCGTGTGAACAGAATGGCTGCTAATCGTTTAAGGGTGTAAGTGGGGTCTTTGTCAGTTACTTACAAATAAAACCTGATGGCTACAGTCCCTGAAAGGGCAGCTGGGTGGTGCAGCAGATAGAGCACTGTGCCTGCAGTCATGAAGACTCATCTTCCTGAGTTCGAATTTGGCCTCAGACACTTCCTGGCTGTGTAACCCTGAGTGAGTCACTAAATGCCTCAGTTTCCTCATCTGTAAAATGAGGTGGGGAGGGAATGGCAAGCCACTTCCATATCTCTGACAAGAAAACCCCAAATGGGGTCACGAAGAGTTGGACACGACTGAAAAAAGTGATTGAACAACAAAAATGTTCTCGAAAATCTGCCAGATTGGATCAGTGCTTTGTTGGATTAATGTAAAAATAGCTATTTCCCAATGCTTCTTCCACCTTTGTTCTTGAGGCTTCCAGACCTTCAGGTTCTTAATTGTATATGTGTGTGTATATACACACACACACACACACACACACACACAGTATTAGAAAGAACACTGAACTTGGGCTTGGGAGAACTGGGCTTCAATCCTGCCTCAGACACTAACTAGATATGAAATTAACTGTGTGGCCTTGGGCAAGTCGTGGAACCCTCTCTGGGCTTCAATCCCCCATCTATAAAATGAGGAGATTGGACTGAATGGCCTCTGAGGCCCCTTCGAACTCTGAATCTATTTCCTATTATCCTTCAAAAAGCCCCTCTTTCCTCACCTGAAAAATGAGAATAACAATCTCTGCTCTATCTCCTTCAAAGACCTGCAAGAAGAACACTGTGTGGATGTTAAAGCGCTGTAGAAATGCGTTCTGTTATTATCTGCAAAACCGTGCTGCCCGAATATAGGCACGAAGATAAATGAGATCTGGTTCCTGTTCCCATGCAGCTCGTACTGTCAGAGTGTGACAGGACACACGTGTAAAAATTATAATGCATACAGAACATGGTGAGCGCATAGAGGTACACACCCATGCCATATTCTTTTTCCTACATGGAATCTTTACAACAGCTTGAACCCCAGATTCAAGGTTCTCCGTGGTTCTATTTCCACCAAAATAATAGCTCACAAGACCCTAGCAATATGTCTACCATTTCTCCATTCTGCCAGAGCACACAGTGAGGTCAAAGCAAAGACAAGTAATTAAATAGCATAGTAACAAGATCTGCAACAAAACACTTCTCTCATAAACATGTCACACTCTCCCACAAATACACATACCATCGGTGGAAAAAGCGAGTGTTCATAGAAGTCACACACAGAGGGCCACCAGGAGCACACACATTGGGGATTCCACAGAAGGGCAACTTGCAGCACCTCTGATAATGCAAGATGATGTCTTCTGGTAATGGTGGCAGGCCTACTTCTTGCTGAGTATATGGCGGGAGTGTGCTGGTTGAATGTTTAATAAAAGGATCTCTGGAAAAGAAAGAAGTGTGTGTGTGTGTGTGTGTGTGTGTGTGTGTGTGTGTGTGTGTGTGTGTCCGTCCACATATACATATAAATATGCAATACATACTTTTAAATATAACCTGCATCATTAACATTTTCTCCATTACTTTAAGTCTAGACAACCAACAAACAAATCAAGCCCTGATGTATAGTGTTTGCTTCTCCATCTCTCTCTGTCTCTCTGTCTTCATCTTTCTCTGTGTCTGTCTCTATCTCCCTTCTCTTCTTTGTCCTTCCTTCTCCTCCTTCAAATTATTTCTTCTAAATGTCTGGTCTGCCTTTTATATGTCCAGCAATATAACTTCCCAACTTTTGAGCTTCCCTACAATAGACATGAGGGGAATGCCAGGGATTTGAACCTAGTTGGGCAGGTTAGGAAGATAGAGAGCAAGAATTCTTCAGACTTCTGAGGCAGGGACTAGCCAGGAGGGCAGCATTCCAGGGCCTAGGTCCAATAATGGAGCTGAGACTGAACACCATGGCTAGAAGCACTGAGGCAGAAAGAGATCCCAGGGGACCCTTGAAGAAATTGTGCTAGCTGGAAGGAAGCTCTGTCACCCATTAACCAGTTTCAGGTCACAATTCCAGGGAGGAGAACAGCAGTCACAAGTCAGAGAGGCCCTGGCTATGTACAGAGCAAGGAACAAGTTCCAAGAACTTAGCTGTATGGCTCTGAGCCTAAGAACAGAGTAGGGATTCAGTTCTAACCTTCAGCCCTGTATATAAGCCAGTAGTGGAATAACCAGGGCAGAAGACCAAGACCAAAGGAGAGCCAGCAATTGTGTCCCTGAACCCACAGCACCTCCCAGTGGGCCAACAGTGACTGAGTTCAGCAATAATATACTGAAACTCAACCACACACAATCCAACAGACCCAAACCTGGAACTTTCCAAGCTCAGACCAGGAGAGACTGAATCGCAATGCTTCGGAAGCACCAAAAACTTGCAGACCCCCAGACAGAGCTGTGAAAACTGAAGAAGGACATAAAAGACATTCTGCTTGGGCCAGTAAGCAGGGCCCAACACTACCACAAAATCCAAAGTCAAGAAGTAGGATGGAAATATAGTGCATAGAGGTAAATTCCTATGCCATAAAGAGGTACTATGATAACAGGGAAGCTCTTGACACAAACACAGAAAACAATGACTTGAAAACATCTACAAGCAAACCTCAAAGAAAAGTGTAGCTTGGATACAAGTCCAACAAGACTTTTTAGAAGAATTTTTAAAAGACCAAAAAAACTTATTTTAAAAATGAATAAGAGCATTAAAGGAAAAATGATAGCTATGCAAGAAAGGCATGAAAAGAGAATTAACAGCTTGGTAAAAGAGGCACAAAATTTTACTGAAGAAAATGAGTCCTTAAAAATTAGAATTCTTTAAATGGAAGCTCTTGGTTCCATGCAAATAATAAAACACAAAGTAAAAATAATAAAGTCAAAAGACTGAAAATATAAAGGAAAATGTTGAAATATCTCATAAGGAAAACAATTTACCTGGAAAATAGGTTGAGAAGAGATAACTTAAGAATCACTGGAGTACCTAAAAGTTATGAACAAAAATAAAAAAGAGCCTAGACATCTTCTTTCAAGAAATTATAAAGGGAAATTGTCCAGACATCTTACAACCTGAGGGCAAAGTAGAAACTGGAAGAACTACCAGTCACCTTTTCAAAGAAATTTTCAAGAAGCATACAATACAAAAATGTCAGCCTAGCATCTTAAGCCAGCTACACTCTGGCTCCAACAGACCTTTTGGTTTTATTACACATTATTCTCCACCCATTCTACAATCCACCCAAACTTGCTGTCCTTGACACACAATATTCTATGTCCTGCCTCCTTGCCTAGAATATACTTCTCACTGCCACTCCTTAGAATCTCTTGACCCCTTTAAAGCTCACTTCAAATGCTATTTCCTACATGGGGCCTTTCCTAATCCCTCCTGCTTCTAGTTCCTCCATCTCTACATTTGTATTTTAACATAAAGAACACTAACAACCAGTGGAATGTGATACATATACAGATAACTAGAATACATATTATTTCTTTGTCTGTCCTATTCTTTTTTATTTAATTTATTTAATATTTTTAGTTTTCAGCATTGATTTTCACAAGAGTTTGAATTACAAATTTTCTCCCCATTTCTGCCCTCCCCCCACTCCAAGATGACATATATTCTGGTTGTCCTGTTCCCCAGTCAGCCCACCCCATACCCCTCCCATCCCCCTTTCCCTTCTTCTCTCGTAGGGCAAGATAAATTTCTACACCCCACTGCCTGTGTATCTTATTTCCCAGTTGCATGCAAAAACTTTTTTTGAACATCTGTTTTTAAAACTTTGAGTTCCAAGCTCTCTCCCCTCTTCCCTCCCCACCCACCTTCCCTAAGAAGGTAAGCAATTCCACATAGACCACATGCATATCATTATGTAACACCCTTCCACAATACTCATGTTGTGAAAGACTAACTATATTTTGCTCCTTCCTATCCTATCCCCCTTTATTCAATGTTCTCCCTTGACCCTGTCCCTTTTCAAA
The DNA here is from genome assembly GCF_011100635.1 of Trichosurus vulpecula. Lineage (NCBI taxonomy): Eukaryota > Metazoa > Chordata > Mammalia > Diprotodontia > Phalangeridae > Trichosurus > Trichosurus vulpecula. Next base: position 118,277,675 of record NC_050574.1, on the reverse strand, counting down.
AGTGTTTGTTTTTGATTACCTCCGCCCCCTATCTGCCATCCCTTCTATCCCCCCGTTTTTTTAAAAAATCTCCTTCCTCCTTCGTTCCTGTGGGGTAAGATACCCAACTGAGTGTGTATGTTATTCCCTCCTCAGGTCAAATCTGATGAGAGCAAGATTCACTCATTCCCCCTCACCTGCCCCCTCTTTCCTTCCTACAGAACCACGTTTCCTTGTCATTTTTATGTGAGATAATTTACCCCATTCTATCTCTCCCTTTCTCCTTCTCTCAATATATTCCTCTCTCATCTCTTAATTTCATTTGATTTTTTTAGATATCATCCCTTCATATTCAACTCACCCTGTGCCCTCTGTCTACATATATTTATCTATATATACATACATACATATAGATATATATGTATGTATGTATATACCCTTCAGCTACCCTAATACTGAGGTCTCATGAATTATACACATCATCTTTCCATGTAGCAATGTAAACAAAACAGTTCAACTTTAGTAAGTCCCTTATGATTTCTCTTTCTTGTTTATCTTTTCATGCTTCTCTTGATTCTTGTGTTTGAAAGTCACATTTTCTATTCAGCTCTGGTCTTTTCATTGAGAAAGCTTGAAAGTCCTCTATTTTATTGAAAATCCATATTTTGCCTTGGAGCATGATACTCAGTTTTGCTGGGTAGGTGATTCTTGGTTTTAATCCTAGCTCCATTGACCTCCAGAATATCGCATTCCAAGCCCTTTGATCCCTTAATGTAGAAGCTGCTAGATCTTGTGTTACCCTGATTGTGTTTCCACAATACTCAAATTGTTTCTTTCTGGCTCCTTGCAGTATTTTCTCCTTGATCTGGGAGCTCTGGAATTTGGTGACAATATTCCTAGGAGTTTTCTTTTTGGGATCTTTTTCAGGAGGTGATCAGTGGATTCTTTCAATTTCTATTTTATCCTCTGTCTCTAGAATATCAGGGCAGTTCTCCCAGATAATTTCTTGAAAGATGATATCTAGGTGCTTTTTTTGATCATGGCTTTCAGGTAGTCCAATAATTTTTAAATTATCTCTCCTGGATCTATTTTCCAGGTCAGTGGTTTTCCCAATGAGATATTTCACATTGTCTTCCATTTTTTCATTCCTTTGATTCTGTTTTATGATATCTTGATTTCTCATAAAGTCACTAGCTTCCACTCGCTCCAATCTAATTTTTAAGGTAGTATTTTGTTTAGTGGTCTTTTGGACCTCCTTTTCCATTTGGCTAATTCTGCCTTTCAATGCATTCTTCTCCTCATTGGCTTTTTGGAGCTCTTTTGCCATTTGAGTTGGTCTATTTTTAAAGGTGTTATTTTCTTCAGCATTTTTTGGGTCTCCTTTAGCCAGTCATTGACTTGTTTTTCATGGTTTTCTTGCTGATGCAAGAATTCTTTAAATGGAAGCTCTTGGTTCCATGCAAATAATAAAACACAAAGTAAAAATAATAAAGTCAAAAGACTGAAAATGTTGAAATATCTCATAAGGAAAACAATTTACCTGGAAAATAGGTTGAGAAGAGATAACTTCTTGTCTCATTTCTCTTCCCAATTTTTCCTCTACTTCTCTAACTTGTTTTTCCAAATCCTTTTTGAGCTCTTCCATGGCCTGAGAGCAGTTCATGTTTTTCTTGGAGGCTTTTGATGTAGGCTCTTTGACTTTGTTGACTTCTGGCTGTATGTTTTGGTCTTCTTTGTCACCCAAGAAAGATTTCAAAGTCTGAGTCTGAATCTGAGTCTGTTTTCGCTGCCTGGCCATGGTCCCAGCCAACTTACTTGACCCTTGAGTTTTTTGTTGGGGTATGACTTCTTGTAGAGTAGAGTACTTTGTCCCAAGCTCGAGGGGATGCACTGTTGTTTTCAGAGCTATTTCTACACAGCAAGCTCTGCCCCACCAGCACTACTCCTCCCCCAAAAACCGCCAACCTGGACCTGGACTCAGATCTAAGCTGGCTCTGCACTCCTGCTCAGATCCACCACTTAATTCCTCCCACCAGGTGGGCCTGGGGCCTGAAGCAACTGCAGCTGTAGCTCTGTAAGCAGCCTCAGAACTGCGAACCATGAACTCTTTTCACTCGGCCCCCCACAGTTTTTCCCACTAACATTCTCTATTGTCTTTGGTGTTTGTGGGTTGAGAAGTCTGGTAACTGCCACAACTCACTGATTCAGGGAGCTAGGGCCTGTTCCGCCTGGTTGCTGGTCTGGTTGGTCCGGGAGCAGCTCATGCTGGGCTTTGCTCCCCTAGGCTCCCAGTTCGGTGTGATAGACCTTACCCCACAACCATCCAGGCTGTCCTGGGCTGGAGCCCTGCTTCCCTCTGCTATTTCGTGGGTTCTGCAGTTCCAGAATTTGTTCAGAGCTATTTTAATAGGTGTTTGGAGAGACCTGGGGGGGGAGCTCAGGCAAGTCTCTGCTTTCCAGCCGCCATCTTGGCTCTGCCCCTCCTGTCTATCCTATTCTTAATAATAAAAGTATTAACATCATATACTTTGTAGATTTCCAAACACTTTTACATACCATATTTCATTTGATCCTCACAATCTTTTGAGGTAGTCATGGCAGGTGTTAATACCCCATTTTACAGATGAGTAAACCAGTGTTTTTTTTAATTACTTGCCTGAACAAAATTCATCCGGAAAAACAAAAGGTCAAGAATATCAAGGGAATCAATGAAAAAAATGTGAAGGAAGGTAGACTAGCTGTACCAGATTGCAAACTATGATCATCAAAACCATTTGATACTAGATAAGAATTAGAGTGGTGGGTCAGCGGAACAGATATAGTACACAATGACCACAGTAGTCTAGTGATTGGTAAACCCAAAGATCCCAGCTTTGGGGACAAGAATTCACTATTTGACAAAATAGCTGCGAAAATCAGAAACAGTTTCATAGAAACTAGGTATAGACCAACATCTCATATCATCTGTCAACATAAGATTAAAATGGGTACATAATTTAGACATAAAGGGAGATACCATAAGGAAATTAGGGGAACATGGAATAGTTTGCCTGTCAGGTCTATGGAATATGGGAAGAATTTATGATCCAACAAGAAATAGAGAACATTATGGGATGTGAAATGCATAGTTTTCATTATATTAAATTAAAATTTAAAAGGATTTGCTCAAACAAAACCATTGCAGACAAGATTAAAAGGAAAGAGAAAACTGGAGGGAGAGGGGATTTTTCAACAAGTTTCTCTGACAAAGGCCTGATTTCTCAAATGTATAGATAACTGAGTCAAATTATAAGAAGATAAGTTAGTCCCTAATTGATAATGTCAAAGGATATGATCAGGCAGTTTTCAGAACAAGAAATCAAAGCTATCTATAGTCATATGAAAAAATGCTCTGAATCTCTATTGATTAGAGAAATGCAGATAAAAACAAATCTGAGGTACTACCATCTCACATTTATCAGATTGGCTAATATGACAAAAAAAGGAAAATGACAAATGTTGAAGGGGATCTGGGAAAATTGTGACACTAAAGCACTGTTGGTAGAGTTGTAAACTGATTCAAGCATTCTGAAGAGCAATTTGGAACTATTTCCAAAAGACTATAAAACTGTGCATACCCTTTGACCCAGGAATAGCACTACTTAGCACTAGGTCTGTGTTAAAAAATTAAAAAATAAAGGAAAAAGATCTATATTACAAAAATATTTATAGCAGCTCTTTTTGTGGTGGCAAAGAATTGGAAATTGAGAGGGTGCCCATCAATTGGGGAATGGTTGAACAAGTTGTGGTACATGAATGTGATGGAATACTATTGTGCTATAAGAAATGACAAGCAGAATGCTTTCAAAAAACCTAGAAAGACTTCCATGAACTGATGCAAAGTGAAATGAGCAGAACCAAAAGAACATCATACACAACAAAAGCAATATTGTACAATGATCAACTGTGAACGACTTAACTATTCTCAGCAGTACAGTGATCTAAGACAATTCTGAAAGACTCATGATGAAAAATGCTATCCACCTCCAGAGAAAGAACTGATGGAGTCTGAATGCAGATCGAAGCACACTTTTTTTAAAACACTATTTTTCTTTCTTTCCTTCTTTGTTTTTTAGTCCGTGTTTTCTTTCACAACATAACTAATACGGATATATGTTTTGCATGATTGCACATATATAACCTATATCAAATTGCTTGCCTTCCCAATGAGGAGGGGAGTGAGGGAAGGAGGGAGAGAATTTGGAACTCAAAATTTTAAAAAACAAATGTTAAAAATTTTTTACATGTAATTGGGGGGAAAAATTGAAAAAAAAAATTACTTGCCTGTAGTTATAGGCCTAGTTGGTAGAAGAGCTGGTATGATAACCCAAGTCTTCTGGTTCCTTACTACAGTATTCTATCCCAATCCTCCCAGATAACATGAGGAAAATAGAAATCTGCATAATGAAGTTAACCAGAAGAATCAAGAAATGGAACTCAACTTGCCCAGGACTAAGAACATACAGCAACTTTCAGGTCAGCCTCCCAGGTTTCCAGGGAAGACCCAAAGAGGCAGTTAGAGCTGGACAAGAAGATTTAATAGTACCCCAAACAAAAGAAATTAATGCAAATTCAATTAATCAAATGCAGCAAAAATTTACATGTCAGTTTTATGTAATTCCCTTTGAGAGAAGGGCATGGGTACATACATAGAAAATTATGCCATTTTGGTCTTCTTTGAGCCCGAAAGACAATAACCAATAGGATGTGGTTCCTGACCTTAAGGAGTTTACAGTTTAATTAATAGGTAAGGAAGAGGGACTTATAGATAACTAAAACATAAATTAGAATATGATAAGTTGATAGGGGAAAGTCAAATAGGATGCCATGAAAAATTTGAGAAAGGACAGATTACATACTAGGTGGGGAACTGTAGCTAGGAATTTTTGCACCTGGGGCAAATACCACAAACCATTCTCTGGGAAAGTATATGAATGTAGAGGTGTTCATCCCAACCAACCATATGGTAGTTTCCCATTTTAACTAATTATTCTTGCTAACTATGTGTTAAATTCTGAAGAACTACAAATGCTATCAGCATTCCTTAAATTCAGTGTCACAAGCAAAGCCCCAGTTCTCCTGTCCTAATTATAGTTCCAAGTAAGTGCTTAAGAAATGTTTGTTGACTTGATGATTGAACTAAATTGAATATGATTGTTAAGTAAAGGAATTAGTGAAAGCTTCCTGGAAAAAAACGTCACTCCTTTGCATGAAAGGAAGGATTTTAATGAGGGCAGCTCCTAGGGTTTACTGGGCAACAGGTAAATATATTGGGGGGCCTGGAAAGGTGCTTTCTATACAAACAATTTGATTAAAGTATATATCAAAAAATTTGTGGGCCCATGTTGGGTATACTGATTTATTGATGAAGATTTAGACTAATGGATAAAGAAGAGGCACTTGTTTATTGTTCAATCAATGTACACGAAGATTCTTCACTGCATTCAGGCAGGGTAAGTGGGGCATCAAGCTGCTGAGAGGATGCTGGTCAGTTTCAGCAGGGTAGTAGATATTACAATTGGCTGCTGATTGCTGTCAGGTATGCCTCAGTGGGTAGTGGGGTTCCTAGTGGCAGGGCTGAGATCCCAGGCTTGGTGTCCATAGATGAGCAAGTCTAGAGGGTTTCAGGCTGAGTGTAGGGGCCACCCTACCCAACCCCATACCCAGAGAGAATCTAGAGAATTCTTCCCCCACAACAGGGTCCAGCAAAGGTGATGGAAGTCAGCGCTCACCCCAGAGTTAGCTACTGCATCTATTCCCTAAGGTCCAAGCCAAAAGTCCTAAGGGGCTAGGGTAGCTAGTATCTGAGCACCCATTCTGGCTAAGATAAAGGGCAGGACCAAAACTACTGGTGATGTACTAGTGGAGATAAGGCCATTTGCAGAGGGGTATATCTATTTATTAATATATTCAGAAAGTCTAGGCATATATACTGCAAATAGGTCAGTTTCTGAATACAGACCAGAAGAGATATATTATGGGGAGAAAAAAAAACATAGCTGTCGAAAAGGACTAAGAATTCAGAGGGCCAAAGAGTATATGGATAAGACACTGCCACCTTGTGATGTTTATAGGCAATAAAATTAAAAGAACACTGCACAGAAAGGATTTTGGCTCTGGCATTAGAGCAAGTTACATAAACCCGTTTCCTCAATTGTAAAATGAGGGGATTGATTGGAGTAAATTATTTCTCATTTTCAACTCCAAAATTCTATGATTCCTGGTGAGAGTTTAAAACTCTTATGCCGTGTAAGACTTGAATGGTGATCCTGGTTATGCCACTTCCTAGTTGTGTAACAAGCAAGTCACTTCATTTCATTAGGTCTCAGTTTCCTTAACTATAAAAAAGGAAGCTATGCTATATATACTGTCTAAAGTCCTTTCCCCACCCTAATATTCTACTGTTCTATAGTTTTATAAACTGAAGGTTTTAGGTTAGAAAAGACTGAGGAAGTACAAGATTATTGTCTTATTATATTTGCAGACTAACCATGTAATTAGCCAGTCAATAAAAATTTATTAAATACCTACTATTGCTGGCTACTTACTGCCAGGCACTGTGCTAAGTGGTGGAAAGAACTTATTCTGCCTGGCCCTGGCCTAGAGGGTGGGATAAGGACCAATGACAGAAGATACAGGCAGTCAGATTTTAGCAATATAATCCTGGCCCAAAGCCCATTGGAATGGGGCCCTCTCCTTACTGGTGAAGATGAATGCCCTGCCCTGTATAAGGGGCAAGGTGGAGTTGCAAGAGTGGGAGAGCTCCAATCAGTCTCTTCCATACTCTTCAAGCTTAAAATAGCTTGGGGTTCTTCTGGTTTTCAGCTTTGGGGGGGATGATGGGTGGAAGAGGTCAACCCCACATCAGGTTGCTGAAGGAAAAGACTGGGAAGACATGAGAAAAGGTAGCAGTCTCCATCATTTCCCTAGCCCTACCTTGCTGCTTTAAAGACTTCAGGAAAGGCAGCTAGGTGGAGCAGTAGGTGGAGCACTGGCCCTAGAATCAGGAGGATCTGAGTTCAAACCTGGCTTCAGATACTTACTAGCTGTGTGACCCTGGACAAGTCAATTAACCACTATTGCCTTAAAAAAAAAACCCACAATAAAAAATTAGAGATACACACAGAGTTGGAGTGAGGGACTACAGTAGAATTTATTATGCTTCAGCTGATATAAAAAGAGCAGAGGTAGCAATCATGATCTCAGAAAGAGTTAAAGCTAAAAAAGATTTAATTAAAAGAGATAAAGTCAGAAAACTACTCTATCACCAATATTATTCAACATTGTTTTAGACCATCAAAATTGTAGGCATTATAAAATACCTTAAGAGTATACCTGCCAAAAAAGACCCAGGAACTACATGAACATAATTTTAAAATACTCTTTATACAATTAAAGTCATATTTTAAATAACTGGAGAAATATTAATTGTTCATTTGAAGGCAAAGCCAATATAATAAAAATTACAACTTTACCTAATTTATTTATTCAATGACATCTCAATTAAATTTCTAAAAAAATATTTTTACTGAGTTATGAAAAAATACTATATTTCATTTGGAAGAAAAAAAGGTCAAGAATTTCATTGAAACTAATGGAAAAAAATGCAAAGGAAGGAGGTTCAGCAGTACCAGACCTCAAACTATATTATAAGGCAGTATATGTTAAAACTATCTGGCACTGGCTAAGAAATGGAAAGGTAGATCAGTGGAACAGAGTAGACATACAGTATTATAGGATTATAGTAACCTTGTGTTTGGTAAATAAAAAAAATTAAGTTTTTTGGATAAGAATTCACTATTTGGTAAAAATTGTTGGGAAAATTAGAAAGTAGTCTGCTAGAAATTGGGCATAGACCAATATCTTAAACTATGCACCAAGATAAGGTCAAAATGGACATATGATCTAGATATAAAGGGAGAAATCACAAAAAAAATTAGAAGAACATGGGACATATTACCTATAATACTCATGGATAAGAAAATAATTTTTGAATAAATAAGAGATAGAGAACATTATGAGGTATAAAATGGATAATTTCGATTATATTAAATTTTGAAGTTCTTACACAAATAAAACCAATGTATCCAAGATTAGAAGTAAAGCAAAAATTGGGGGGAGGGATTTCATATTCTCCTGGATAAAGGTCTCATTTCTCAAATATATAAATAATTTTGTCAAATTTACAAGAATATGAGTCATTCTTCTATTGATAAATGGCCAAGGAATATGAACAGGCAGTTTTTCGATGACAAAATCAAAACTATATATAGTCATATGAAAAAATGCCCTAAATCATTATTGATTAGAGAAATTCAAATTAAAACAACTTTGAGATATCTTCTTACACCCATCAGATTGGCTAAAATGACAGCTGCTCTTCAATTGTGGAATGGCTAAACAAGTTGTGATATATGATTGTGATGGTGTTTCAACAAGCCGGCTAGCAGCTTCTGTGGGGGTGTAAGATCCACCCACAGCCAGCACCCAGAAAGCTGCCAACAGTACAGGTTCTATTGATCTGCTTAACTAAGGAAAGCAAGGTGAAGGGGTTGACAAGCTTACTTTAATCCAGCATACAAACAGCATTCACTTAGTTCAGGGGAAAAATCCAGCACCCTGAACTTCAGAACAAAACACAAATAAAGTACAAACATCAACAGACAGACCCAATACAATTCATAGTTACCAACATCTAGGTTCAGCCCGGGAGCTCAGAACACGGGCTGGCCCAGAGTCATGTGACACCACTGCTGCAGAAAAGAGCTCCAAGGAACAGACAGCCAACCCCTGGTTTTTATATCTTTTTCAGCGTCAGGGGTGAGTCACACATGCGACTCACCCACATGACCCAGAATCGTCACAAAGAGGCGGACTTAAACCCACGTGGTCTAAAAGCCTCTGCTCTCCCAGACATGTAAACTAGGCCCTCCCTGGAGTTAGCCCCACCTTGGGCCCCACCTTAGTTGCCAATCCACACCAACTAAGGTTTTACACCTAATAGGGGTTTGGGCCTGGGGCTTAGCACCTAGTAAGGCTCAATGAATTACTCAAAAAGCCAAACTATTCAAGGGCACTTGTTGAACTAAGTGCTAAGGAGCCCATTTTTGGTTACCAACATAGATGGAATACTACCACACTATAAGAAATGAGCTGGTTGTTTTAGAAAAACGTGGAGAGACTTGTACCAATGAAGGAAAATGCTATTCACCTCTGGAGAAAGAAATGACAAATAGAAATATGTGTAGTATGGTCATATGTTACAGGCCGAGTTAGAGCCGAGTCCTAGCCTCCTTGGACCTCCATGCCCAGGGGCCTGCTGAGATAAACTCAGGGCTCTGAGATATGGGTGGAGCCAGGAGGAGGGGTCTCACCTTTGTTGCCTCCCTAGCAATTCCAGGTCTTTGCCCGGAGCACATGGAACTTCCGGTTCTTTGCCTGGACTGCCCGACTGCAGTGAGCTTCAGGTTAGTTCGGGAAGAGAAGGGGAGGAGAGTAGGCGGAGTTGGGGCGGTCCTAGTACCCAGGTGTCTTGATTTTACCTGTTCTTTCACCCACGTAACCAAAGAATGTACCTACGTCACTAAAGATATAAAAGTCTGCTGCTATCCTGAATAAATTGGAGTCATTCACCACCTTCAGCTCCCGCCCCATACATTGTCCACGAGATCAGGCCCTTTGCTAGGCAAAGGCCTGGGTGTGGGGGGCTAACAGACCCCCACGATTTGGTTGTTGAGGCAGAGGACCTCGCAACAGTCATATATACATATTTATGTATATGTGTTTGTATTTAATTGGGTAGCTTTGAACACAATGTGTAGTATAATTTTTTAAGTAAACAGTCCGAAATGGAAATTTATGGTTTTATACTGAATCCTCTATGTTCTGCTATGTACATGGGAATTTTTTTTCTCTCATTTTGTATTTAAGTTTAAAATAAATTTTTAAAAATTATGTAAAAAAATCTTAAGAGAAAATTGTCCGGATCTCTTAGAACCAAAGGGAAACATGCAAATAGAATCTGCTTTCTTCTGAAAAAATTATCAACAGTTCCAGGAATGTTATAGCCAAAACTCTGAGCTTCCAGGTCAAAGAAAAAAAATACTAAAAGCAATCAGGAAGAAAGAATTCAAGTATCTAGAAGGTACAGTAATCATCACACACAATTTAGCAGCCAACACTGTGAAAAACTGTAGAGTCGGGAATAGAATATTTCAGAAGGGAAGGGAGAGAGGCTTACAACCAAGAATAATTTACCCAGGAAAATTGAATATAATCCTGAAGGGGGAAGAGTAGATCTTTAATGAAACAGAGAACTAAGCATTCTTGATGAGAATACCACAACTGTGTGGAGGAAGGGGTTTAAAATTCAAACACAAGAGTTAAAAGAAACATAAAAAGGTAAAAATGAACAATGATAAAGGATTAAACAAAAATACACACACTGCTTATTACGTGCTAATATGGGGAAATGATACATGTTTCCACTGAACCCTATCATCCTCAGTGGTCATAGAGGGAATAATTAGAAACCTTGGGAGGGGTTCTGTTGTTATGCCTTGATGATCTTAAGAATGGAAAGAGAAGGAATATACTAGGGGGAGAAGGAAAAGGAAGGTTAGAGGCAATTAGCCCATATAATCAGGTCATGCAAATAAACATCTTTAAAAATTAGTATGAGGAAGTAGGAGGGAATGGCTGACACTTGAACCTCATTCTCATCTGAACTGGTCAAAGAAGGAAAGAACATGTACACGCACACAGTTGGATACAAAAAATACTTCTCATTTAATGGAGAAATGGTAAAAGGTAGAAGAATTAGTGAGAAAATAGTGAAAAGGATTAGTCTAAGCAAAACAAACTAAAGATGGACAAAAATATAGCTCTTTGAGGAGGCAAAGGATGGGAATTTGAGGGAGTGCCCATAAATTGAGGAATAGATGAACAAGAGTTGGTATAGTTAGGGCACATTTAGGGTTAGGGTTAGGGTTAAAGCACATTTAGGGTTAGGGTTAGGGTGAGGGTTAGAGCACACTTTAGGGTTAGGGTTAGAGTGCATTTAGTGTTAGAGTTAGCATTAGGGTTAATTTTAGGGTTAGGGTTAGGGTTAGAGTTAGGGTTAGGGTTAGTGTTAGGGTTAGGGTTGTTATCGTGTTGCAAGAAATGATGAAAGAAGTGGTTTCAGAGAAACCTTGGAAGACTTATATGAACTAATGCAGGTAGATTTTTTCACTTTGAAAATATAATATTTTTAAAAGATGCAAAGTGGAAGAGTGGTACCCTCTAGATCAGTTGTATCAAACTCAAAGAGAAACCTGAATCTGTAGGCCAAGACAAGTTGACTTACAAAACAAATTAACTATCTATTTTGTTAAGCATTTCCCAATCACATTTTAATCCGGTTCTAGCTCCACTCCAGCGTTTTGCTGCTGCTGAATCCAACACTTTTGCAGACTATTGGTACTTAAGTATAAAAGAGAAAGCTTGAGAAGTAGATTTTTGCTTTTTGAGCTGCTAACAATTCTGGAGGCGAGGTGGCTCCCAAAAAAGAACATGGCTGTTGACTGCTGGGGACTAAGGAAAACTGGAAAAAACTAGGCATAAATAGATACACAGAAGGTGGTGAAAAAGAACCACTAAGCAGGATAAAGACCAGTGATATCTGAGGACTGCTGAAGTTGTGAGTTTCAGGAAAAAGCAATACTATTCAGATAACCAGAAGAGATAACTAAAGGAGCCAGGTGCTTAGACGGAGGACAAACCCCAAGACCCCTTTGTGCCTACTCAGAGTTTTACTATAAGTAATCTCTCTGGGGGAGGGTTGTCCATTGATTGGTATGGTCCTGTTAATTTCTATATTACCAATGATCTCTGAATTGTCAAATCTGATCATCTTTTTTCAGTCTTTCACTACCTCTCTGCTGTATTTGGCACTGCTGACCACCCTGTCTAGATACTCTCTCCTCTGGCTTTTGTAACTGTGCTCTTATGATTCTAATCTTTCATTCTCAGTCCCCTTTGTTAGTACATCATCCACATCACATCCCTCACTGTTTTTCCAAAGGTTCTAACCTATGCCCTCTTCTCTAATCTATACTATCTCTCTTGGAGACCTCACCAGATCCCAAGGTAGTAATTATCACCCCTATGCAGATGACTCCCAAATCTATATGTGCAGACCCAATCTTTCCCCTAGACTTTAATTCATTATCACCAATTATCTTTTCGCTATTTCAAACTGGATGTTCCAGAGATTTTCAAAACAGGGCTCATTATTTCCACCCCCTTTTTTCTGTATACACAGCTACAATGTTAGAGTATGCCTTACCACTTCTTACCTAGATTATTGCAACAACCTCCTGATTGGTTTTCCGGTTTTAAGTCTTTCCCCATTTCAGTCCATCTTCCTCACTCCTGCCAAAGTGGTTTTTCTTAAACTCAGATCTGAACCTGTGACTCTGCTAATCAATTAACTCTAGCGGCTTACTATTTTTTCTAGAAGCAAATACAAACCCTTTGCTTAGCTTTTAAAATCCTTTACAACCTTTTGTCAACCTATTTTTCCATCTTCATCATACATTACACCTTTTAACTCACTCTGCAATTCAGCCAAACTCACCTTCTCTCTGTTCCTCAAACAGTATTCCATATTCCATTTTCCACACTTTGAACCAGCTGTCCCTCTTGTCTGGAATGCATTCCCTCTTTATCTCTCCTTCATGGAATCCCTTGTTTCCAGATGGCTCTAGAGGAGAAAGTGAGGCTGGTGACTTTGCACAGCCCTCCCTCACTAAAATCTAATTCACTTGCATATCATTCACTTGATGTCATGGTCCTCTTCGAGAATGAAGGACAAACAACAAGAACAGGAATAACAGTATTCCCTTTGTGATGAAGCTCAAACAGGTGGATTTCAGAAAAACCTGAAAAGACTTGCATGAACTGATGCTGAGTTAACTGAGCAGACCAAGGAGAACATTGTATACAGTAACAGAGATATCGTGCAATGACCAACCTTGATAGACTTAGCTCTTCTCGGCAATGCCATGATCTAAGTCAATTCCAAAGGGCTCACGATGGAAAATGCTGTCCACACCCAGAGAAAGAACTATGAAGTCTGAGTGCAGATCGAAGCAGACTGTTTTTTTTTGTTTCTTGTGGTTTTCCATTTTTGTTCTGTTTCTTCTTTCACAACATGACAAATGTGGAAATATGTTTAAGGAAAAAAACGATAAAGCTCAAGCACCACTGACTGAAGCCTTTCCTGATCTCAATAGCTGCTATCCTCCTCGCCCTCAAACTACCTTATATTTAACGACTTTGTATTTATTATATTTATAGTTATTCTGTATATACTTACATATGTTCATATTGTCTCCTGTTAGAATGTAAGCTCCTTGAGAGTTCATGTTTCTGAGCCTTATCAACTTGAGTGCTTTTAAGATGTGTTGGTAACTATACTGTGGGGGTGGAATGTCAGATCCTGAAATCACTTAATCTCGAAGGGAACAATAAGCCAAAGAATTGAGAAATTACTTAAGATGTATGTACCAAGGACTTTTGTGTCAGGAAGTAGCCTCTGATGTAAGTTATATTAATAAATCTTACTGTATGGGATCACCAATGAGGAAGATTGTGCTGGGTTCAAAGTATAGAGGGGAAAACTAGATTTCTCCTTAACAATATCATTCACAAGTGGAAGGTGTGGGATGCTGGTAAATGTTTAACAACTGGATCTTTAGGGGAAAAAATAGAGGCTGGACACGCTTTTAAGTTTAATCTGCATTATTAACATTTTCTCCACCACTTTCTTAAGTCTAGACTCTAGACAATCAACAAAGCAATAAATCAAGTTTACATTGAAAATTTAACAATTGTTAAGAGCTGGCTCCAGAACACCACTGAAGGAAATTGCTTTGTTATAGAACACAGAACACAAAAGATATTAAGTTATACCTCAATTGGGACTGGCATATTCTAGATTTGAAAAAGACAATGACTAGCTTAGGAAGAACTACGAAGCAAAAAGGAGCTAATGAATAGGAAATCAACTTGAAATTAAGGCAGGATAAAACTAGGAAGTTTTAATGTCCATAGTTGTTACCTAAAGAGTTGACAATCCCAGCAAGAACCCAGTTTTGTTTTGCTATATCTTAAATTAGGACTACAAAAGTGCCTTCACATCTACCAAAATCAAGGCCAAGAGGTAGGAGACATGCCAGTTGGGGGAGGTTTGTGTTTCTAATAAAAGTAATCTATGTCACATATCTTTTTATTCAGTTTATATAAAAATGTATATTAAATTCAACAGACTAGCATGGTAACCATTATTTTAGAAACATTGCCTTAGGTCCTTAAATTTATTTAGGACATTATAATATGAAAATGCATAATGATTGACAGAAAGGCTAGACTGGCTAATTTCCAAAGTCCTTTTTGCTTTAAAAAATGTTAAATTTATTTTACTTCCATAGAATAAATATCTATGGTTTCACCCTCATACATGGAATTCTCTTCTATTCTCACCACCATCTTTTATAATCCCTTCAAGGTACAATTCAATTATCACTTCCTCTAGGAAGAATTTTGTGATTTCTCCTTTGTTTGTCCCCCTTCTCCTCCTTCCCTAAAGAGTGTGTGTGTGTGTGTGTGTGTGCGCGCACACTCGCGCTTAATAAACGCCATCTCACCATTTCCCAACCATCTCCAAATCAGGTCACCTGTATGCTGGTCCTCCTTGAACTTCTACCCTTGACACCTTTGACTGATAGGTTAGCTTTCAGCTTATTTTTTCTGGAACCACACCACCACAACATATTTCAGTCATCCCCAAACTATACCACCTACATTCTGTTCCCTACCTTACTTTCCAATCTAGTTTCTCTCTATGTGTTGTCTTTCCCTTTTAGAAGGGCTGTTTTGTTTTCTTGTGTTTGTATTCCCCAGTGCTTAGCGTAGCACCTGGCACACTGCAAGCACTTAGTAAATGGTTTCCTCACTCATTCATAGGGGCAGCTAGGTGGTGCTTCAGATAGTGCATGGGCTTGGAGTCAAGAAGACCTGAGTTCAAATTCAGCCTTAGACACCAGCTTTCTTATTAGTTTACAAGTCCTTTAACCTCTTTGCCTCAGTTTTCCCATCTGTAAAATGCAGATAATGTATCAATAATTAATGTGGGACTTTATTTTACTGGTTTCTTTTTTGGAGCATTTATTTAATCAAGTGCCCTTGATGAGTCCGGCCTTTGTTTCTTTGATTAAATCAGGAGTCTTTGATGACCTGCTTACCTCAAGGGAAAGCCTAGTTTACACGGGTTCCAGCTGCATGTTGTGACACCCTTTGACACCGAGGGAGGTATACTCAGAGGGTGGCATTTTGCCTTTGGGGCTCTCACTCACTGGAAGAGCGTTGATGTGGAGACTCTGGGAAGCCCTCGTTAAGAGCCCCCCCCCCCCCTTTGGAAAAACCCAGATGTTGATGCTTCTCTGCTGGTAACTATGTATCACTATAGATTGAATTGTGTTATTTGCTCTGTATATATTACATTACATAACATACATTACTATGTTTGTATGTTTGATTAAAGTGAGATTGTTAACCCCTTAGAAAAGCAGATCAAAGAACCTGTGCTGGCAGTGCTTGGGTCTTACACCGCCACAAGAGCTGCTAGCCACACTGTTGTTACAGATAACAATAACACTTCCCAGGGTGGCTGTGAGGATCAAATGAGATACTGTATAGCACTTAGGACAGTGTCTGACACTTAGTGTTACATAGATGTTAGTTATTGTCATCATCATTCAAGCAGGAGATGAAATCATCTTTGGCTGGAATTCAGAGCACACGAAGGGAAGCATAGAAGACTGGAAAGGTAGGTTACAGCCAGATTGTGAAGAGTCTTAAACGCCAAGATAATTTATCCTAGAGCCAACAGGGAGCCACAGAAGGTTTGGGGGGGTTTTGTTTTATCAGGGATTGACAAAGAGGGAGATTAGAGATGAAGTCAGTTAGGAGACTGTTATGATAATCTATGAGGGGAGGGGGGAATAAAAGCCCTATGGTGATAAGTGGAAAGAAGAGAATAAATGATAAGTGGTATTTGAATTGATAAAACCAGACAATTGCTTGGACGTAGGCTGACAGAAAGAAAAGGAAGAGACAAAAGTGACTTTGAGTTTAGGTTACTTTGATTTACTGGCTGTGATGGAGGTGAAGTTGGTAGCTTGAGGAGAGAGGACTGGAACACCTGCTATGATCTATGCATATTCTAACATCGGTATGAGAGAATTTCTTGGAGGCTATTGCGATAATCCAGAGTCTGATAATGAGGTGATGGTAGCGGGAACAATAAGGGCAGATAGGTGAGATATAAGGAAGGAAGAGGGGACAGAACCTGACAGTTGCTGGGATAGGAGGAGTGAAAGAGAAGTTACAAAAAAGAACACTAAGGTTTCAAATGTGGAAGAGTGATAGCAATAGCCATACCAATGACACATACGGTGAAAAAATCAGGTTTAGGGAGAAAGAAAAACTCCACTGAGTCTGAGGCATCCGTGTCCTGTAGGCTTTGGAGACTCAGGTCTGACACTCAGAAGTCAGAACTAGAGATAAGAGATTTGGGAGTCATCTGCATAAGTGGTAGTTAAACCTGTGAGTGAATAAACTGACCAAAAGAGAGACAGAAAAAATGAAAACTAAGATCCATAGAATCTCAGAAGAAAGGATTTCTGTAAAAGCGCTATCATGTTCACATCTTGAGTAACTCCCAAGATGAGGAACCCACTACCTCTGGAGGTAGTGAATGCCCTCCCCCCTGCCCCCAGCCCTAATTATTAGGATTATTTTTCTCACTCTGGTGTCTCTAAAGCTTCTCCCCACTCCGCTCCCCGCTCCCCGCCCCCCATGCTCCTAGTTCCGTTCTCGGAGCAGTTGCAGAGACACATTTAGGCTTCGTGTCAAGGATGTCATCTGTAAAATTAGCTGGACACGGAAAGGGAACGCCAGCCCAGTATCCGTGCCCAGGACGCCCCAAACGGGGTCACCAGGGGTCGGACGCTGACAATTAGAGTTCCCTCGGGCAGGGAGGGGCCTGCCCTCGAGCAGAGCCCACGTGGCCACCGGTCCCGCAGTAACTATTATGTTCAGCCGCACAGCTTGGGTTCAATGGCCCGAGGCCCCTTCCGAGATGAAAAGTAGCCAATACTGTGCCGGCCACGTACAGGAGGAAGGGGATCACGTCCCTTGCTTTCTCGCACGTTCCCTCTGAACGAGCTGCCGTGAATAACAGCCCCCCCCCCTCCCCAACGACGGTCTTTTTGGCGGGGGTCACGGCCATTGCATCGCGAGGAAGCTGGGCCTTGGTCATCACAGAACTCGTGCGACCACGCGAGGCTGGGGTGGGGACAGGTGTGGGATTTTGTCCCCTCGGCCACGGAGGGGGGAACGCTGAAAGAAAGTCGGTTGGGCCACGTTTTCTCTACTCCCGGCCAACTGTCACACCGCCGCTCCGAGCGACTGCCGCAACCCAACCCACTGCGGTCCCGGACGCTCTCTCCCACCAACGGCGGGGGCGCGTGCCCGCTCTCGCTAGCGTACGCCTACGCGGCGGGCCCCTCCTCCCGCCCCGGCGGTGGCGTGCACGCGCCCTCCCTTTACTACCTCAGGGAAACTTCCACCTCGACTCCCAAAGGTCAAAGGGGCGCGAGGATCGGAGCCGGAGGGGGGAGGGGGGAAGAGGAGAAGCCGGCGAGTCGGTCGCGCACGCGCGATGGTGCGCCCCGGCGCGCGCTCCTACTCCGCTCCCGGGGTTCCCAACCCCAGTCGTTCGGTCCGAGGCCGGCGAGGTGGGTGTGGGTGTCTGCGTTTCTCCCCCGGCTGGGTGAGACTGACCGTTGGGAGCCTCCCTCCTCGGAGTCGCCGTCCTAGTACGCTACCTCCCCTCCCTGGCTCTGCCCCCATAGACGAGCCGGGAGCCGGGAGCCGGGGAGGGGAGGACGACGAGGAGGAGAGAAGGGGAGGAGCCCACCCGGAGCCCACCCCTTTCGTCCGTTTCCCCCTCTAAGCCTTCGAGCTGGAGCAGGAGCAGGAGGCGGAACCCAGGACTCTGGACCCGGGGCCGGTCCAGGTTCAGGAGGTTCCAGAGCAGACTCAGCTTTCGGTGGAAGGACTTCTGCGGACCTTGCTGAAGATGTGGGCGGAGGGGCAGGACACCTGCATCTCCCTGGGGGTGATGCTCTGCGTGGTTCTGATCGCCGGGGTGGCGCGAGTCCTGATCCGCAGGCACACCCGCTCCACGTTCATCCGCGTCTTCACGGCCGAGCTGCTGGGCACCTTCCAGCAGTGCTGCTGTTCTCACGAGCTCCAGGTGCTGAGCGATTTGGGGCCGGCCAACCCCAGCTGGACCCTGACCGTCATCTACTTCCTCTCCTTGGTCCATGGCCTGACGCTGGTGGGCGCCGTCAGCAACCCATGCGGGGTCCTGGAGCAGCTGTCGCTGGAGCAGATGCCCCTGTGGTTGGGCTTCCTCAAGATCTTCGCGCAGATTCTCAGCTCGGCATTCAGCCGGACTTTCATGGTCTGGGTCTGGAGCCTGGGCGTTTCCAAGCGGCACTTTGTCGAGAGGGCTCTGAAGTGTGCCGACCCCATACGCATCCCTCTGCCGGAGGCGTTCCTCGTGGAGATGCTCTGCTCCTTCATCTTCCACAGCACCGTGATGCATTTCCAGGAGGTCAGGCTCAAGTTTCGAATCCACATGCAGGCAGCCCTCATCACGTTTTTGGTCTTTTCAGGTTTGTTTCGAGAGCGCTCACTAGGCATCCACTCCCACTCCCTTTTAACCATACACCAGCACCACTCTTCCAGCCATTTCTCAGTTGTGGTGGTGGTTTTTAGTAATACTTTGCATTTCTGTAGTACTTGTGAAGTTTACTAAGGACAGCTCTGTGAAGGAGGGATGTTGTTCAGTCGTGTCCGACTCTTCATGACCCCATTTGGGGTTTTCTTGGCACAAATACTGGAATGGTTTGCCATTTCCTTCTCCATCTCATTTTACAAATGAGGAAACTGAGGCAAACAGGGTTAAGTGGCTTGCCCAGGGTCACACAGCTAGTAAGTATCCGAGGCCGGATTTGAACTCGGGAAAATGAGTCTTCTTGACTCTTAGCCTGGCACTCTATCCACCGTGCCACTTAGCTTCCCCGGGGGGCTGAGGGGGAAGAGCTCCTCATTTTATGGAAGGAAAAGTTAAGGGACTTGCTAGAGTGGCAGAGCTTAAACTTTGATCCAGGCCATAGGATCGTAGGGTTTGGAACTTGTAACAAGCACTTGAGATTATCTAGGACGACACCTTAGTTTCACAGAAGAGGAAACTGAATGGAGGTGGGGGAGGGAGATGACTTGACCGAGGTTAAATAGATAGTAAGGAGTTGGGCTGGGATTTGAATCCAGGCAGGTCTTCTGGTTCCAAACCCTTTTTCCATTATAGGGCAATGGCTGCGGATTCCAGATCAATTTTTACTTTGTATCCTATTGAAAGGACAGAGCTGTAATAGTACTCAGTTCCTCCATTCCAGCTCCAAGTGCCTTTTTCCCGGGTTTGCACACAAAAAAGATCTAGGGTTTTTGTTTTTTTTTTAAATAACAACAACCTGATGTTGGAACTGAGGGATGAAGCCCTGTAAGATACTAGAGGGCAGTGCCTTGAGGAATGAATGGGTCCTGTAAGATACTTCAGAGGGCAGTGCCTGAAGGAAAGAAGGCTTGGTAGAATCACTTCTGTTTTCAAACATTTAAAGCACTATCATGTGGAAGGGAGGTTTAGATATGTTCTATTTGGCTCCAGAGGACTTGGCTAGGTTCAGTGGATCAGAGCTATCTGAAAATGGACTATCTTAGTCCATCACCAAGCATTTATTAAGTGCTTACTATGTGCCAGGCCTAAGTACTGGGACAGACAAAAACATGAACCCTGCTCTGAGGGAGCTCAAAGTGCAATGGGATTGACATTGCAAATAATTACATACATACAAGATAGGTGCCATGTATATAGAGGGTGAACCACCTGCAGGCAACACTCCTCACATTTTTGGTCAGGGGGAAACATACTAGGAGGGGAAGGTGTGGATTGGAAAAAGCCTTCAGAAGGTGGGTTTTGGGCTGAGGGTTGAAGGAAGCCAGTGGAACCAGGTTGCAGAGATGAGGAGGGAGAATATTCCAGGTATTGGGAACAGCCAATGCAAAAGTTCAGTAAGGCCAGGGTACTTGGACAGTGAAGGACGTGGAGGAGAGTAAAATGTAAGATTACTGGAAAAGTAGGATGGGGCCAGGTTGTGAGGGACTTTAGAGGTCTGAGGCTTTTAAATAGGTGATGATTGGGCCCGATCACTGGAGGAAGTAGCAGAATTTACTTATTACAAAGCAGTCACTTCCATTTGAAGTTTTATATTTATAATGTTCTCATCCCTTATCACTATACTCACTAAAAATTGATAAAAGTTCCAAAAATATCTAATATAAATTTTATACAGAACTCTTAAAAATTCTGTCATCTTCACTAGTCTTTTCTAATACTTGTTTCTCATAGAAGTATAGTTACCTTAGAATCCCCAGACACATCTTGGGATATTTTAAAGTTCATTTACAAGTCACCTAAAAACAATTTACAAATTTTAAAATGTACCACAAATGGAAGTGACTTACTTGAAAAAAAAAACAAACTGGTACGTTTGTTCATGATACAGCTCCACCAATTCCAAATGCAGCAGACCATCTCTGAGGCAGAGGGATTTAAGAAACAGGGTTGAGTGACATAATACTTTTGAAATTGAGCATATT
This sequence comes from Trichosurus vulpecula, assembly GCF_011100635.1. Classification (NCBI taxonomy): domain Eukaryota; kingdom Metazoa; phylum Chordata; class Mammalia; order Diprotodontia; family Phalangeridae; genus Trichosurus; species Trichosurus vulpecula. The sequence goes on along the minus strand of NC_050574.1, from coordinate 118,256,825 downwards.
TTAACAAAAAATTAAATGGGAATTGTTTCAAAATATTAAGACTACTAGATTTCATGTGGAGACAAGGGTATCTCTAGCCTATTTTTATTTGGACTAATTTTTTTTTTTTTGCAGGGGGCAAGGCAATTGGGGTTAAGTGACTTACCCAAGGTCACACAGCTAGTAAGTGTGTCAAGTGTCTGAGGTCACATTTGAACTCAGGTCCTCCTGACTCCAGGGCCAGTGCTCTACTCACTGTGCCACCTAGCTGCCCCTGGACTAATTCTTTAAAATTCATTTAAAATATTCTATATATGTTAGCCTTGCTGAAGTAGAAAGTGAAACTACTGGTGATAGCAAGTCCATTTAAAGACTCACTCTTTGTAGCTTCCAAGTTATAGTTAAGATAATTGCTCACATTTTCATAGCATTTTATTGTTAACAGAGCACTTTTCCTCCCCAAAACCGTGTGAGTTGGGTCATGCAAATATTACTCTCTCCACAGATGAGGAAACTGAGAGGTCAAGACTGGGCCAAGGTCCACACTTAGTAAGTGGTAGAACTGAGACCTTAATTCAGCAAGTTCATTGCTCTTTCCAGAGAGGAAAAAGGTCTTTACCTTCCTTTAAAATTTAAGCTGTATTGTATCTATGGCCTCTCTCAGAAGAGCTATTTACATAATCTGTTACTTAATGTTTTCTTTAGGGATGGAGAAGAAAGGTGTCCAGTTAGGAAAGAATTAAGTATGTTGTGGGATTGGCAAATTCATTGGTTTAAAGTTCTAGTCTTAGCTAAAGAAGAAACATTCACAAAGTCGTTCACAAAATTAATTCTGTCAAAAATAATTATGACACAGTGTAATTATTTATAGACAGTAATACCTTCATTTTACAATCAAGCGAAGATTTTTTTATTTAAAAAAAATAAAATAATTAAAAGAGAAATAATAAAATTTGGAGCTTAAGATTAAAACTAAGGAAACGTGTTGAAAGAACTTCTGGGAACAGCACATTTTGGGTAGGGAGGGAAAGAACTTTCCTTCCTTCCTCCCACAGTAGAGGTCTTGAATAAAAGGTACAGCCCACTGGCAAACAGGAAACAGAAATCACTCTTTGGAGTCAGATCTAAATTGATAATCACAGCATACAAGTTATAGATACTCAGTATGTCGTGATTTCTTCTTCTGTTCCTTTCTTTTCTGTTAGAGTAATGAATACTAAGTTAAGTTCTCCCATTAGAAGTTACAGAATTGAAAGATGAAAGGAACCTTAGAGGTCACTTGGGCCAGCTGTTTCATTATACAGAGGAAACTAAGTCTCACAGGACAAAGAGCTTGCTTCTTTCATGTAGTTAGTAAATGTGGCAGGGAAAAGCCTTAAGTTTTGTGATCCCTAGTCTGTTTGTCTTTCTTTCCACTGTATCATAAAGCCAGAGCTGTAACTAGAAAAAGGACTTTCTTCCAGAGCACTGAAATTTAGAGGGCATACAGTTTTAATGTGCACTCTTCAGGGGCTAGAAACAACTTACTTTGTCACATAGTTAGCAAGAGTAGTGTGATTAGCATGTATAATCTGTATCAAATTGCTTACCTTCTCAGTGAGGGGGAAGGAGAGAATTTGGAACTCAAAATTTTAAAACATGAATATTAAAAATTTTTACATGTACTTGGAAAATATATATTTTTCTTACAAAAAAAATAGAATAGAGTGATTAGGTCTGGATCTGTGATTTTCCAGTGAGAAAAGTCCATCAATGTAGGTTGACCCCTTTTCGGTAATTTAAAATCTTAGAGAATTGCCTATAGCACAGAGTATTAAGTGACTTGCCCAGGGTCATAGCCAGTATGTGCTAGAGGCAGAAAGTGAACCCAGATCTTTCTTCTTCAAAGCCAGCTTTCTATCCACCACAACATGCTGCCCTTCATTACCAGGAATAAAATATGAAGCTATGGGATATACCATCTGCAAGTCACTATAGTAGCTAATTCTCCCTCCTGATTAGTCCCGATTGTGTTAATATTATATTATGAATTACGAAGTTCATCAGAAGGCTCGTTTTACATTGTTTGCCACAGGCACTTAAATTACTCTGCATAAGGCATTTATGGAAATTGCTTGGACAGTCATCCAGAATCATCAAGTCTTGGACTTGGAAGGGAGCTTCAAGGTTCATCTAGTCGAGGGATGGGGAACCTGTGGCCTCGAGGCCACATGTGTCCCTATAGATCCTCAAGTGTGGCCCTTTGACTAAATCCCAGTTTTACAAGTTTGGATTCAGTCAAAGGGCCACACTTGAGGACCTAGTGGGCCACAAGTGGCCTCCAGGCCTCAGGTTCCCCACCCCTGATTCTAGTCCAACCACTCCCTGAATAGGAATTCTCTCTTTGAAGTCCATCACTCCTAAAGAACTAACTAGTTTGGAGGCAGCATTTAGGTAGCTCTCATCAGGAAGTTTTTCATTAGATTTAACCAAAATCTGTGTCTGTAACATCTCTCCTAATTCTTCTCAATCAAGATAAGTTTGTTCTTTTGACCATGTGATAACATTTCAGCTACTTGTGGCACAGCTTGAACGTATTTGTGTAGCTCCCCCCCACCCCCACTCCTACCCCCGCTTCTTCCCCCTTAAATTCTTTCCCGGAAGAAATTCCTCTAGTTGAGCTTCATGTGATGTGGTATTCACTTTCCTTAACACCTTACAGGACATTATGGACTGCATCCAATCTCACCAGGGCCCACAGAGTCTATTGTAAAAAAAGAAAACTAGGCATGTAGTCCCAGAATCTCCCCCCACCCCTCTCCCCTGCTTTTTTTTTTATTTTTTTTTTGGCTCCCATGAATACAGTGTTGCCAATAGATACTGAAGTAAGCTTTTTTCATCTTGTATATACATATTACCCGTGGGCAAAAATCATGAAACAAGATGAGAAGGTGTGGATAGGAGGTGATTTGTACCCAAAGTGAGCAAATAGATCACTGTATAAAAGAACAGTATGATTTAATAAATTCCGTCTTCACTCTACAAAACCAGTAAAACAAATTAATACAGGCTCTTCTCTTGATTTGGGGGTGGAGGGGCCAGGGTAGGAAAGAGCAACAAGCAGGGAATGGCCTAGAAAATATGAGTGTACTCCAAGAATAACTATGGACGTGCATTTACAATATTAGTGATAACTTGTAGCTCTGCCCCAGAAGGTATCTGTAGGCTTATAGAGGGAGAAGTGAACCCAGGGATGGAGAAATCCCAAACCAAAATTCCCAGGGCAAGGCCGCCTGGAATGAATTCATGGACCCAAGCATTCTTTAAGTCAAGGAGGCAAAGATTTATTACGCTTTAAGTAAATAAAGCAGGCAAGAGTTCTTAGTGAACCTGCAACCATACAGGGCTACAGGGAAAGTTTAAGTACAAGATTTAGGGATGAAACCTGTCAATCAGGTGTGTTGGGGTGGGATTAGGGAGCGGTCAGGGCATGATTAAGGGTTGGTCAGTTCTTTGTATCTCCTGCGGGGTATCTTAACCCAGAGTTCACTGGGAAATAGCCCAAAGGGGGGCTACCCAGGGGTGTGGTTTTGCCTGTGAAACATCACTAAGTCACCAGGAGTTCAGGGCTAGCTGCAGATACTGGCTAGGTTATATCAAGTGCCTTGTTAGTCAAGATTAATGTAAGGGAGTATATATTTCAACTATGCCTAGGATATATGTTAGACTCAGTATATGGTCAGTTATCAATACCTGGGAATCAAACTATAATTGGGCATAGCTGCTTACTAAGGAAGAAGCAGAGATAATATTGGGTCACACTGCCCTTTAGCTAGAGAGGCTACCTGGGAAAGAATATGTTTGAGAACTAGATGTGTTCTAAAATTGAAATTCTGCCACAGGCACAGGCACCCAGGCAGAGGCTAAGGGGAAATGTGATGTTAGAACTAGGGTCCAAGCACAAGCACCCCATCAGGCTGATATGTGGAGTCAGTGTGCTGGTGTCAACTAGTATTTTATTTAGCTCGTAGTAACCTGATCACAGTATCAAAATCATTAAAAGATTTTTGTTGCCCTTTTTATCCCGAGGGTAGCCTGGATTAACTGGTTTTACTGGTTCAATAGAGCTATAATTTATTATATAGTAGCCTTCTTCAAAACTTCTGTGGATTGGTGATCTCATCTCCAGCCCCCTACATCTTCTTATCCTGTGATTCGTGAAACATAATTCTTGAGAAATTTAGAAGTATTAGTGCCTGTTTCAAGCCGGCCTCCTTATTCCCAGGAATGTGGTTTCTGTGCTGAGAAATTCTAGTTCAATGAGCAAAGAAGAGCAATAATTTTTACAGTTCTATAACACTTTTCTGTGTTCTGACCTGTGACTTTTGTAACACAAGTTCTTTATGTCTCCTGCTCTCTAAAAGTGAGCTTGGACTTGGATAGATGAACTGACTTAGGTAGGGTCACCATGACAGTTAATGTTTCTCCAGAGGAACACATACTCAGATCTTCGGGATTCAAGCCCAATGGTCTTTTCACCGCATCATGATATTACTTTATGCATAGCTGATTGGCCATAGATGGAAAAGTATATGTACTTATTTTCTCTAATTCCAATTTTTAAGGGCTTCAACAATAAATAAGGCCCAACTGTTCACCTCACATAGTTCCAAACAGAATAGTTTAATACCTGTCTATATCAGAATGGGTAAAGTTCCAAATGACCTTAAAATGTCTTTGCAAAAGTTTTTTTGAAAAATGCTTTTGTTACAAGATTTTCTGAGGGAAATTTCAATGAAGTGTATGTTATGAATCCTGTGCAAAACCAACTTATTTTGTGTTTGGCCCGTATTCTCTCAGTGATTTCATTCAATTATCATGTCCATGTAGGAGAGGGATAGGGAGGATTGTACCTGAGTTTTCATTGGTAGAGGGAACTTCTGAGAGAGGAAGCACCCTCTACCAAATACAGATTGGCACCTTCTTTACAACTGAGAAGTCTTGTAGAGTTGCCCAGAGTCCTAAGAGGTTAAGTGATTTGCCCGGGCTAACATGTATCAGAAGCAGAATTTGTATTCTCTTCTTTCTGTCTTCAAGGCCTTCTTTATAGCCACTGTGCCATGTCAAAAATGACTTCTAGATCTATACATCCAATCCTCATCTATTCTTGATTCTAGTCACTTATCCCCAGCTGCCTGTTGGACGTCTTTATAGGATATCTAAAAAAATCCCAACAATTTATTATTGTTTCCCTTAAAACCAACCCTCTTCTAAACTTTATTTTTTTTGTTAAGGGTGTCCACATTGTTCCAGTTACCCAGTTTTGCAATCCTTGCTTTTTCACACTCGCTCCTGCCTCCCTGCCCAGTCATTTAGCAAATCTTGTGAATTCAATTTCCCAGACATCTCGAGTCCATTCTCCCATCTCCATGTAAATAATCATAGCTAACATTTAAACCGCAGTCAGCCTTATCCATTCCCTTATCCTCACCCAGATTGGTGCCATGCCAAATAATAATAATACAATAATAGTTAACATGTAGTACTTACTATGTGCCTGGTGCTGTGCTAACGCTTCACAATTATTATCTCATTTTATTGTCATAACAACCCTAGGAAGTAGCTGTCATCATTATTCCCATTTTACAGATAGAAACCAAGGTAGACAGAGGTTAAGTGACTTACCCAGGGTCATACAGCTAATAAGTATCTGGGGCTGGATTTGAACTCAGGTCTTACTGACTCCCAGTCCTGGCACTCTCTCCTTAGCATCTCCTAGCTGCCTTGCTCCTACTTGGTTTCCCTATGTCTAGGCCCTCCCTTCTCCAATCTATTCTCCACATAGCTATTTCTTTCAAGAGGTTTCAGCAGCTCTTCATTGCATGTAAGATAAACTAAAGACTTTTCTCTTTGGCAATTAGGCCCATCACCATTTGACTATAGCCAAACTGACCCAGTGGCCACTGCTTGTATATGACATTCCATCTCCTGCCTCTCCTACATTTGCACAGGTTGTCTCTCTCCTCACCTCCCCATCTTGAAACAACGTTTCTTTCAAGGCTTTGCTCAAGTGCTACTACCTTCAGGAAGCTCCTCCTGATTTTCCCAAGTGTTAGTTCACCATCACTGTGTATTTTGTATATGCCATTTATTTGCTCATCTGTGAACAGATATCACCCAGGAGAATGTAATCTCCACATCTTCGTTTTGCCTTTGTATCCCTAGGCCTGGTCCATAACACTGCCGACTTCCTTGATTATGCAACTGCAGATGACCAGGTAGCCCTTGTTCAGGTTCTGAGAACCATGTAGGATCATTCAAAGCCATTTGAATGATTAGCTCCAATTTGAGTTAAACAATTCCTCACTGGGAAGCAATGATTAAAGGGAATTTTATTGAGCATCAGCTGTTTGCTCAGCCCAGTCCTCTGTGCTGTGCAGCATAGAATAGGAAGTTAGCCTCCGGGAACTTCAGTTCTTCTCAGCTCTCTGAGGGTAGGCCCTGAACCATGGGCCTGGCACACAGAGGAGAGAGAAGTGTGGCATGCTGGTTGGCCCTAGATTCAGGGAAGCCTGGATTCTAACCTGCCTCTGACAATTAGGAGCTGTGTGACCACAGGCAAGTTGTTGAGCCTCCACTAAGGGTTTCCTCCTTAAGGAGGTCTTCTCCAGAAGGGCTTTGAGGCTCCAGGGAAATAGGGATGTGAAGCACTCTGCAGACCTTAAAGCATTACATAAATAGTTACTTTAGTGAGTGCTCAATAAACTTTTGCTTAATTAGGAAGATGAGATTTTATTAACAGTGAAACAATAGTGAATTGCAAAGGAAGGTAATGACCAATTCAAAGGAATTCCGAATTATGTTGTGCAGTTTGAAAGAATTTCAGAGAAGTAGGGGTATCTAGGAGGAATGGAGCAGCCAGGGGCAGCTTCATGGAAGAGATGGAATTTGTATTTGCCTTTCAAGATCAAGTTCATAAAGATTGGCTACTCTCAAATATCTTCTAATGGGTCCTTTTCAGATTTATTCTGGTAAATTCAAATAAGAGGTATCTTGATATTTATACTCTAAAAAACAGGTTTCCAAATATAGGTCTTTAATATCTACAGGCACACATAATTTGTATATATGTTTATATTTTATAGTCACTCTTTAAAGATATTTCTTCCTCACATTTAATTTTAATCTGTGCCATTTTTGCATAAACAGGTGGCAATTGTTGAAACTGAGGAGTGGGAATTTTCTGTTTCTAATCCACATTATGGATTGACTTCTTATGACATAAGACGTGACATCTTAAAATCCTTCCTTTCTTTCTTTTGCCCCTACTCCAAGTTGGGTTTTTCCTCAAGTAAAGTTAACATGAAATGTCCTAAATGTTCATAATTATGCAGTTATCTGACACTATGGAGTTTAATAAAAATGAATCAACTTACATCAGTATAGTAGTTAGAGTTTTTCTTGATACTGTGGGAGGGTTAAAAGGAGTTAGAGGTAAAAAATAGTTTTAAAAACCTTTATGGAAAAAAACTTAATTGCAGGAAATGTTTCCATATGATTAAAAATTCAAACATACAGAAGTTAAATACAGACAATATGGTATCTTGTTAATACACTGTATCTCTTAATTACCTTCCCTGAGGCTCAGTTTTCCAAACATGGTTGGACTAGATGTTGTCTAAGGTCTTTGAATTCTGATTGTGAACTTGAAAGTCTGATTTGAATTATTGAGTGGACCAGAAGACATTCGTAATGATAACAGCTCCCATTTCTCTAGTGCTTTACGGTTTACAAAGTACTTTCCTCCCAAGCTTATTAGTTAGGTCTTGTAGGGGTTGTTATCCTCTGTGTTTCAGATGAGGAAAAGAAGGGACAGAGTGGTGATGTCATTTAAGTCCATGGGCACACAGTATAACAAAGTGATTGGTGTTCCATTGTATTTGGTGTCAAGTTATGAGAGCTGATGTTGTTCAAAAAAGTTATGCTGATAGTAGATATTGGCCTTATTATAAGAGGAAGAAGGATGAGTAAGAAAACTTTGCTCTTATTTTCTTGTGTTGTTTTTTTAAAAAGAAAAGGAGTAGCCCCTCGTGTGGAGTTTTTTGACACTGAATGAAATGCTATAATTTGGTCCTGAATAAGGTGAAAAGTATGAGTCTGTAATGCTAATAAAAATTCCTCATTATATCAAAAGCCAAACTGTGTAATTTGTTTTGAAATTTGGGGTTTTGGGGGCGGAGCCAAGATAGCAGCTGGAAAGCAGGGACTTGCATGAGCTCCCACCCAGGTCCCTCCAAACACCTATAAAAAAAATGGCTCTGAACAAATTCTAGAACTGCAGAACCCATGAAATAGCAGAGGGAAGCAGAGATCCAGCCCAGGGAAGCAGAGATCCAGCCCAGGACAGCCTGGATGGTCACAAGGTAAGGTCTATTGCACAGACTTGGGAGTGGAGCGGAGACCAGGGTGGGCCATGCAGACATGCAGACCAACCAGAATGGGAGCTAGGTGGAACAGGCCCTAGCGCCCTGAATCAGGTGAGCTGTGGCAGTTACCAGACTTCTCAACCCACAAACACCAAAGACAACAGAGAAGGTTAGTGGGAAAAGCTGCTGGGACAGAGTGAAAGGAGATCAGGTTCTGCCACCACCCTAGGGGCAGCAGAGATGGTGCAGTTACAGAACTATAGCTGCAGTTGCTTCTGGCCCCAGGACATCTGGTGGGAGGAATTGAGTGGTGGATCAGAGCAGGAATGCAGAGCCAGCTTAGATCTGAGTCCGGTGCGGGTTGGCAGTTCTTGGGGGAGGAGGAGCGCTGGTGTGGCAGAGCTTGCTGTGTAGAAATAGCTCTGAAAACAACAACGCAACCCCTCAAGCTTGGGACAAAGTACTCTATATGCTATAAGCAGTCATACTCCAACAAAAAACTCAAGGGTCAAGTAGTTGGCTGGGAACATGGCCAGGCAGCGAAAACAGACTCAGATTCAGACTCAGACTTTGGAATCTTTCTTGGATGACAAAGAAGACCAAAACATACAGCCAGAAGAAGTCAACAAAGTCAAACAGCCTACATCAAAAGCCTCCAAGAAAAACATGAACTGGTCTCAGGCCATGGAAGAGCTCAAAAAGGATTTGGAAAAGCAAGTTAGAGAAGTAGAGGAAAAATTGGGAAGAGAAATGAAAGTGATGCGAGAAAACCATGAAAAACAAGTCAATGACTGGCTAAAGGGGACCCAAAAAAATACTGAAGAAAACAACACCTTAAAAAATAGACTAACTCAAATGGCAAAAGAGTTCCAAAAAGCCAATGAGGAGAAGAATGCCTTGAAAGGCAGAATTAGCCAAATGGAAAAGGAGGTCCAAAAGACCACTGAAGATAATACTACCTTAACAATTAGACTGCAGCAAGTGCTAGTGACTTTATGAGAAATCATGATATTATAAAACAGAACCAAAGGAATGAAAAAATAGAAGACAATGTGAAATATCTCAGGGGAAAACCACTGACCTGGAAAATAGATCCAGGAGAGATAATTTTAAAATTATTGGATTATCTGAAAGTCATGATCAAAAAAAGAGCCTAGATATCATCTTTCAAGAAATTATCAAGGAGAACTTCCCTGATGTTCTAGAGCCAGAGGGTAAAATAGAAATTGAAAGAATCCACTGATCACCTCCTGAAAAAGATCCCAAAAAGAAAACTCCTAGAAATATTGTTGCCAAATTCCAGAGCTCCCAGGTCAAGGAGAAAATACTGCAAGCAGCCAGAAAGAAACAATTTGAGTATTGTGGAAAAAAAAAATCAGGATAACACAGGATCTGGCAGTTTCTACATTAAGGGATTAAAGGGCTTGGAATACGATATTCCAGAGGTGAATGGAGCTAGGATTAAACCAAGAATCACCTACCCAGCAAAACTGAGTATCACGCTTCAAGGCAAAATATGGATTTTCAATAAAATAGAGGACTTTCAAGCTTTCTCAGTGAAAAGACCAGAGCTGAATAGAAAATTTGACTTTCAAACACAAGAATCAAGAGAAGCATGAAAAGGTAAACAAGAAAGAGAAATCATAAAGGACTTACCAAACTTGAACTGTTTTGTTTACATTCCTGCATGGAAAGATGATGTGTATAATTCATGAGACCTCAGTATTAGGGTAGCTGAAGGGAATATACATATATAGAGAGACAGAGGGCACAGGGTGGGTTGAATATGAAGGGATGATATCTAAAAAAATCAAATCAAATTAAGGGATGAGAGAGGAATATATTGAGAGAGGGAGAAGGGGAGAGATAGAATGGGGTAAAGTGCCAAGAAAAAGCAGCTCTGTAGGAAGGGAAGAGGGGGCAGGTGAGGGGGAATGAGTGAATCTTGCTCTCATCAGATTTGACCTGAGGAGGGAATACCATACACACTCAATTGGGTATCTTACCCCACAGGAAAGAAGAAGGAAGGTGATAAAAAAAGGGATGGACGATAGAAGGGAGGGAGGGGCAGATAGGGGGAGGAGGTAATCAAAAGCCAACACTTTTGAAAAGGGACAGGGTCAAGGGAGAAAATTGAATAAAGGCTGTTAGGTTAGGAAGGAGCAAAATATAGTTAGTCTTTCATAACATGGGTATTGTGAAAGGGTTTTACATAATGATACATAATGACACGCATGTGGCCTGTGTGGAATTGCTTGCCTTCTTAGGGAGGGAGGGTGGGTGGGGAGGGAAGAGGGGAGAGAATTTGGAACTCAAAGTTTTAAAAACAGATGTTCAGAAAAAAAAGTTTTTGCATGCAACTAGGAAGTAAGATATACAGGCAGTGGGGTATAGAAATCTATCTTGCCCTACAAGAAAGTAAGGGAAAAGGGGATGGTGGGAAGTGGGGTGACAGAAGGGAGGCTGACTGGGGAATGGGGCAACCACAATATGTGCCGTCTTGGAGTGGGGGTGGAGGAGGGTAGAAATGGGGAGAAAATTTGTAGTTCAAACTCTTGTGAAAATCAATGCTGAAAACTAAAAATATTAAATAAATAAATAATCAAAAAAAAAACAGAAATTTGGGGTTTTAATTTTTTGCAGTTGATGTCAATGGAACAAAGATTTGCTTCCAGGAGATACTTGGTGTAATGGATTTCACAAATCTACTTTTTGTAGGTGATATTGATCCTTTCTGAGGAGATTACCTGGCATTACTGCTCATAATTCAATTATTAAAAATGTTGAAAGCCACATTTTAGGTAAGGTGAATGGAAATGTTCAAAGGGGGCAAGGGTACTTACATGACCTCTCCAAGGATCCTGGTACTTTAATAGCATAACAGGGCAAAGCCTCTGTGGTAGTGAAGCATTGCCCAACAAATACGTGACTTTTATTGCTAAAGAAATCTGGTTTTAAAAATATAGTGTTAATATTTGAATATCTAAGAGAGATAAAAAGTTAATTTTATTTAAAAGCAGATTCAACAGTGTAAAGTGTAGTTTCATCAAAAGAATTACAGTAACCATCTACTTAATGATTTTGACAATCCAGATCAAAGCAGTTAGTAGAAACTAGAGAGTATTTAAAAACTAAGTAAATCTTACCCTTTTTCAGCATGTAGGTCTATAATTTTTTTATACTTTCATTTGATTGCCAAAGTAGAATGCCTTGCTGTTGAAATTCCTTTTTAAAAAAAAAATCAAGTTTTGTGTTTGAGTTTTTTTATTTGTTTTATCTTGGATGGGGTTTCTTTTTATGTATGATACAATTTGAAAAACCATCTTATGATAGTAATGGCAGCTCACATTTTTATAGTTAACAAAGCACTTTTTTCACAATAGATTTGAATACTATCATCATCCCCATTTTACAGATGAGAAATTACTAGAAACTTAGTTTCACAGGTCATTTAGCTAGTAAATGTTAGAGCTGATACTCAAACCCAAGTCTAAGGCCTCTTTCACTATACTGTATCATACTGATGATTTATCATCCCATACAATATCATATGCCCTGGGCATTTACTTTCTGCTTAGACCAGCCCTCAGAGGACCCCTAGACAAGCTAAGCAATTTTGGAAAGATTTAGTTAGGGACTGGTTTGGTCCAGGCAATCTAGAACTCCCCCTGTCTTGGTGTTAGAAACCCCGCAAAACACCCTATTTGGACCAAGAGTTAGTTCCCTTCTATTCTTAGGGCTGCCCTGTACCCAAAATGAATACCCCATTGTAACTGTAAATTTAAAGACAGTACCTGGGGTTCATCCTAGTTCTGACCACTTCTGTCTCAGGATAGGCACAATTAGAGCTGCCATGATAGTGATATCCAGAGTGAGCACTTTGGAGAACATTCATACCCTTTGGCATGAGCATTCTTCTGAAAAGAGCCCCCAGTGGGCCTTTTTCACTCAGTATTTGAATATACTGGCATCCTACATTGGGATGTCTGATTCTCCTGATAGGGATGCAAGAGTCACAGCTCTAAGGGAAACAGAATATGATATTGGAATGAGTACAATGAGATATTCTGGGACAGCCTAGTGAAAGATTTTAAGTTGGCCTAATGAAAAGTTTGACATAATTGTGAGTTACCTTCAGTTTGCTGTTAGCCCAACTAAGCTAATTTTCAGGTTCAGGATTCGGAGTCCTTTTTAAAATTGAGAAATGCTTGCAAATTTCTAAGATCAGCTGTTTTGGAATGGACTAGCTGAATGTATATACGCCACTCATACACTTTCTACCTGGCTTCCAGTGGTACTGTGATGCCTACTATCTGTGGAACCTTGGGAAAATCATGCCCTGGGCCTCAGTTTCCTTATCTGCAAAATGGAGTTGGGTCAGATGTGCTCAGGTTCCTTCCAGGCTTAGATCCATGTGCCTCTATGAAAATTGTGGTACTGTTCTAGGAATGGCAGAGTTGGAACCAGAAATCTGGACCCAGATTAGCTGCCCTGGCCTCTCTGTCTTTGAAGTGTGTTTCCATCTGACCAGAAGGATGGGTTCCATTGCTAGGTCAGTGACCTGGGCTCCTCCACCACAAATGCCTGAAACAGTAGTGACTCCGGTGGGAACTGCTGTCTCCAAGTAGCCCAGTTATGAGTTCCAAGTCTGTGGTTGTTATAATAAATTGTCATACTGGTTATCAGTAATGCATTTATAGTTCTAATTAAGAATTAAGGCCCTGTCATGAGTTCTCTTATTATATTGGCACTTTAAACTGGTAACTATTGTACCTTTTGTCTTCTTTGTCGTCGTATTTGGGCTTTCTGCTACTTACAGTGAAGATTGGGTTAACACTTAATGGATGTTTATTTTTGTTTGTGATGAAAAGTTTTGTTTTTTGTTGTTGTGGTTTTTGGTTTTTGCCATGCTAACACACTACAAAAAGCTTAGGAGCAGTATTATTTATTAGGATGATTTAAAAAGAAAAGTAAGGCATCTAAAACTACCAGTAACATTTCCTAAGAACCAGAGTTGTAATAATACTGTGTTGTAGTGCTCTCTTATTCCAACATGCTCCCACTAGTTACTGTGGTAGAAATAAAGGACCTGAAAGAGAAAGGATGCTGAATTCTTCATGAGGTTGGAGTAATGCATAGATACTGGTTTGACTCAACTGAGCTCTGAAGGAATGTGGTGTAACTCAAACATTGGATTTGGATTCAGAAGACCAGTGTTTGAATCTGGCATTGTCACCTTGGCCAAGTCACTTTTCTTCTTGGCCTTAACCTCCCTTATCTGTAAAGATGAAGGAGCTAGAACTTAAAGGTTTTTAAGGTCTCTCTAAAGCACTAAAATTCTGTGGCCACATAAGCCTTCTAAGTCTCTTCCTCTTTGGGAGCATCCGTCTCTTTACCTACTTACAATAAAGAAAATAGACTATGTAAATGTTGTGTCCCCTGATAGAAGGCAAGGTCCTTAAGGGCAGGAATTATTTCATTTTTGTCTTTGTGTTTCTTAACATAGTACAGATAGTAGACATTTAACGAAGACTGTTAATTAGGCAGTTTCTAATATCCAACTCTTGGTTTGGGGAGCAGATGCATTCAGTCCTTCAGGTTTCTTTACAGGTTTGGTAAGAATATAATTGTAGAGCTAATTTGCTAAATATCTAAGAGGGCACATTCGTAATTGCCATCTATTTTTAGTTCCTAATGGATGAAAGATACAAAATCTCGTTTAGTGTCACTTTGCTTGAAATGTATTACAGGCGGAAATCTAACAGGAGCTGTATTTAATCCAGCTTTGGCCCTTTCACTACATTACCAGTGCTTTCATGAGTTATTCTTCAACTATTTAATTGTGTATTGCCTGGCTCCTTCTTTAGGTAAGCGCATTTCTATTTCATGCATTTTCAGGAAATGTTTTAACCTTGAATGCTATTGTTAAGTCTCCATTTTCTCATAAGCAGGGCTGGAAGAACCCTTAGCATTTAAGGCAGAGGCCAGAGTCCACCTCTGAAGCACCAATAGTAGAACATTTTGTAGGGGTTCTCCCAGTGTAACTTAATATTCTTGTGCATTGCATTTTGAAGCACGTGGCTTCGAGGGATATCAGAACTGGAAGAGAAGGCCTGGCTTCACATGCCAGTTGATCTCTAAGCTCATATATGCTGTGAAAATTTTGTTACGCTTCTTGGTTTAGGAAGCATGTATCAAGTCCTTAAATTTCTGCAAGTTAACATGTGTTTAAAGAATGCAGGTATACTTCAACACAAGAAATAAACATAGTCTTTAAAAGTATAGAAAGAGAAATTCTAGTTTACCACTGACTTCAAATATTAGGTTGGAGACGATCTCATGGATAAAAAGTTTGGCCCAAAGGTAGGATAAGCAGTGCCACAATGTGGTACAATGGAAAGATGAATGAGCTGGGGCCTGGAGACCTGGGTTCTCATTCTAGAACTGACACTAAGTAGTCTTGTCACTTTGGGCAAATCCCTTCTGCTTTCTGGGTCTGATTGCTCATTTTTAAAATGCATGAATTTAGGCCCAAGGTTTTAATAAAGCTAGGTGGTGAAGTGGATAGAATGTAGGGTCTATAGTCAGGAAGACTTGTCTTCCTGAATTCAAATCTGGCCGCAGACACCTATTAGCTGTGTGACCCTGGGCAAGTCACTTAACTCTGTTTGCCTTACTTTCCTCTTCTGTAAAATGAGCTGCAGAAGGAAATGGCAAGCCACTCTAGTCTCTTGCCAAGAAAACTTCAAATGGGGTCACAAAGATCAGATATGACCAAAAATGATGGAACAACAGAAAACTAGGAAAGGATGGGAGAGAAAATGGAGGGATCATAGAAATAATATGGTCATTTCAGTTTAAAAATGGAAGGGACAAAAAATTTAAGCCCATCAGGTTCCAAAGATTACAGACTGGAAGAATAAAGAGTAGAGATGACAACTCCTAAGCTATATTTTGGTCAGGGAAAAGAGTAAGTTCATCGTGTGAATTAGTCATAGTATATACATGTTAGAGAGCTGGAAGGGACCCCTAAGAGTCATCAGGTCCAACATCCTCATTTTACAGATGAAGGAACCAGGGTTGAGAGAGGTGACCTGTGTGCCCAAGGTCACACAGCTGTTAAATGGAAGAATTGTAACTTATGAGCCTTTTGACTCTAAACCCATGGTTCTCTTTCCCACCGTATACCACCTTGGTCTCCCTTCTGAGCAGAAAGATTGCGATTCCCAAATGATGATTTCATTACTTCAGATACATGAGGTTTGAATGATCATCTTCTCCATCCCCTATGAAAATCATTCAAAGTGTTGTAAATGTAAAGTAATAGAAAGTGTATACCAGATCCATCCCTAATTTATGGATTTCATAGCAAGAAAGTCTGGCATACATTGTTTTCTTAAAATGAGGGGTAGTTGATTTTTATGACTATTCTTAAATACGGTGATTACATCCTAGCAATGACCTCATCAGGAAAACAGAAATAGCCTTGGGGAAATTAGTGATGTGGTCATAGTTTCTGGTTGTTCTTATTTTGCTTTATGGAGTCCCACGCTGCAGAATGGACTAAAGTTTTTCTGGATGGTGTAGAATCTGAATGCTGGCAGAACCATAAAACTTGATTGCTGCTTCTTTAGCAAAGAGCAATCCTTCTTGACTGGCATCCTACAAATTAATTCTACTTTGGTGTGTTAGTACAGCATAATGCTTTGTCTAAAGTGATTATTGAACTTAAAAAAAAAAAAACAACTACCTAATTCAAATTAGCTTGGTGTTGTCTAACCATAAAACCCCTCCCATGACTTAGGATCTATTAATACCTGAAATTCTCAACTTTATGTCTCCCCTAAAGCCAAGCACAGTGCTCTACACACAACAAGCACTGAATAAATGTTTGTTGGTTTGATATTTAAGATATACTTCTTAAGATTAAAAAATAATTTGTTTTAATTTTAAGTATAAATTTTTGGGAAGTGTTTATCTTGTAGGAGTTGGCTCTTCTCCATTGAACTTGTTGGAAACTTTCAGTCTATATCTGTTGGGTAGCATTGTGTTAAATTTAAAAAGAAACTATGTGTTGTGAAAGGGAGTAATTGTAGGACCACCTTGTATTATGTGTGTTTTACAAGACAGGACTATCAAGTATTTTCAGAATTCTCTAGGATCAGCAGGGACAAATATCATTGCCCCCTTAAAGATGGGACAGAGCTCAGCAAGTCAGACTTTGAGCAGGGACTCCTTTGGACTCACAGTTCTTCCCACTAGTTTATTGTGGAGTCATCTTGGTTCCTATTATAGATTATTTTAAGGATTTTGTATCGAAGGAAAATAAAAATGAACATTCTTGATTTTAGACATTCTGTAAGCAGCGAAGTCTTGTCATAGAAAATCTTTATGAACACATATAGTCCTTAAGTATACAAACTGAATGATTATAGCCTTTTTGATTTTTTAAATGTTATTTTGTCTTTCAGGTATAATGTTGATGGTTTTGATGTTCATCCATTTCCTTCCTTGGCTGCATAACATGAATAGAATTAATAAAAACGAGTAGTACTTATCAAAGACTAATACTAAGTTAAATTGCAGTCCAGCTGGATGTGAAGCAGTCACCAAGTTCAATCGCTTCATGTTCTAAATGCCAGTTGCACTTTTCTCCAAATGTCAGATTTCTTTGAGGATGCTGTCTTACAGTTCCCATCACTGAGACATTTAAAAAAATCAATGTGAAATTGAGGTCTCCTGTGTAAAGACTTGTTCTTTTGAATGATGTATATTAAAATGCTGCTGGAAAGGACTCATTACATTAAATTTAAATTTCAAGTGACAGTTGTTAACCTTTTTCACAAAAGCTAAGCTGTGGAAAGGATAGGAGGGGAGAGAAGGAAATAAAAAAAGGAATGCGTACAGCCAAGGGCTATCCAAATTTATATAACCAAGAGCTTTCCTAATCAAGGTACTAGGACAGCTGATTGAAACTTCTGTTCTAGAGTTGGGTAGATGCTCCTTTCAGCAACAAACTTCCCATAATGTTGTTTGTCAGCATCACTGATGTCATCTTCTACTAGAAGACATTATATATAGACATTTAAGAACCTCAATAGATTGAATCCATATTTTCCAAATAGACCCTAATCTAACCTCTGAACCTACTTTAGTATTCCAGTGGTTCATGATTTCATCATTTCCACCATCACAGCTTCTCTCTTCTTTAGTAAATGGTTTTGGGAGGTAAAGTGGCTAATAAAATTTATACCTTGATGGCCAGTCCTCTGTTGATGAACCTCTCCACATTTAAGAAGGCTAGTTCTCAGATGATAGGTCATCGGTCACTGTACTTATGAAACCTTTCCATCTTAGTAGGACAGACCTGCAGAGCTTGTTCTTTGCTGGCATAGCCTTCAAGAATCTGGTGTCACCTTTATGCCATGAGTAGGCATCTAAGATATACTTTCGTGATACTTCTGAACTATGAAACCCTAGTCTAGTGGAAGGAACACTAGATTTCGGAGTCAAGTGATGAGCATTCACATCCTGGCCCCATCAGTTACTACCTTGGGCAAGTCACAACATCTTTGGGACTCAGGTGTCTTTTGGCTTTAAGTCTTTGAACCTAAGTGCCTTTTAAGTAGAATGAATTCCTTACCAGCTTCCTTCCATTTTGCTAGTTTTAGTTTATTTCTTTATTAGTTAATATCATTTAATTCAAATGAGTGAAAAAGCCTGGAGAATAGCTCCAAAACTTCTCACCATGATATTTTCATTTGTACATGAATCAGTTCTTTAAGACATAATACTCTCTTGGTTTTGCTGGTTACTGCTGAGCTATTTTCACAGGTAAAATTGAAGACCAAGAAAATGTCTACTGAGTAAGAGTTTTGCCCACTGATTCAAATTCATGATAGTCCTAAGGTTCATTCCCCATAGTTACCAAGCCCTGTCAATTCTATAGATGTATGTATTATTTGTCTCATTCAGTACCTCCTCTTCACTCATGCAGCAAGGGCCTAATCCAGGTCCTCATCACCTCCTGCCCAGACTGTTAAAGAGCATGCATGACTGGCTTCTCTACCTCTGATCCACCTTACAAAATAACCTTTCTCATACACAGTATACAACATAGTTTAGTAGGAAGGACATTAGATTTGGAATTTAAAGCACCTGGGTCCAGATTCTGCTTCTGACAACTAACTATGGAACTCTAGACAAATTGCTTCACCTCCCTGGGCCTCAGTTCTTCATCTATAAAATGTGGAGAGTTGGGCTACATGAGTTCTAAAGTCCATTGCTGTTTGAAATGCTATGATGCTCATGCCTGACCAGCCTACTCCCCTGCTCAAAAACCTGTGGCCTCATTTTACTTAAAGGATAAAATACAAACTCTTTACTCCATTGAAACCTTACATAATTTGCCATCAAATCTTCCTTTGCTGCCTTCTGAGGACTCCACACCATTTTCCAGTCAGACTGGATTGCCTGAACCTGCTGTTCCCTCCTCTTGTCCTCTTTCCCAGCTTGATTTGTGTAGGTCATTCCCCAGACTTAAAAAGTCTACCCTGATTCCTCCCTCCCCTTGCCCCAAATCAAAGTGACTCATCATGCTCAAATTTTCTTAGAACACTTTGGACTTTTCCCGTTGCTCACTATGTTGTATTTTACTTGTGTATGTGTTTTATCGCCCTTGTAGACCATAAGCTCCCTGGGGATAGGGACTGGTTTTTTTTTTCACATTTATATCTCCAGCACCTAATATGGTGCTTGAAATGTAAGCAGGCACTTAAAATATTTGCCGAATTGAGCACATCAATTGCCAAATGGTTGTTCTGACATTGCTAGGTGACTTAACTGCAAATGATAAAACTGTTGAGATGTTCTTGCAATTCTTGCTCTGGCCTGCAGATTGATAATGGATTGCTTAGAGTTTGCAGAAAAAGCTTCTGCAAACAAATCTGTACTTTGGTGGTGTTGAGGTCATCTGAGGTAGCCCTCTAATTTGACATGGAAGATTATCCAAGGTTTTCTATCAGAACAGCAGAGGCTGGCTCCTGCCCAACCTTAACAACACACACCCCAATTTGTTTGGAATATTGCATTTGTGCCTGGCAGTTTGCCAGGTCATGCCGTTAACTTTGTCCATTTGCCTCATTCCCTGTGTTCATTATGAACTCTGTGCCCCTCTTATTTCGATAACTTTTTTCCTTTTATCAGACCTGCGTTTTCATTGGTCTAGGGAGATCCTGGGGAGGAACTTCCTATCAATGAGATCAGCATCTCTGCAATTTAAAGTCTTCAGAGAGCTGCCTGGGGGCAAAGTTAAGTGGCTTGCCCACCCAGGTCACTCAGCTAGTGTGTGTTGTGGTGGGAGTTCCATCTAGGTCTTCCTGGAAGACTTCAAAGACCAGATCTGAAGTTACCATTCCAATACTGTTTCTCTTCATAATCATGTGCCCTATTTAAGTTACATTAAATACTAACTGATTATAGACAGGCTGTGTAGACTAGCTACACTGTATTTTCTTTTATTATAAACTTGGAAGATAGCCATGCCACATGAAGATGAATTGAAGGAACTGAATATTTAACCTGGAAAAAGGGAAGTCTTGGGAACACCATCACTGCCTTCAAGGATTTAAAGAGGGATTAAATTGTTCTGCTTGGGCTCAGAAAGCAAAACAACAGTAATGGATGAGTTTTCTAATGATTATGAAACTGTCCACAAGTGAAATGGGCTGCCATTAGAGGTAATAGATGACTACTTTGTCAGTGATACTATAGAAGGGACTTGTTTAAGACTAAATGATCTCTTAGGTCTTCTCCAACTCTTAGATCTTATGAAATATTTTTAGCAGTCACAGAAATTTTTAAATAGCCTTTCCAGGTTTGCTTTTTGTTAGATACCCAAGTATTTGGTGGAGAAAAATTTTCTTTGGTGACTTAGTAACATGGATATTGCTTGAATCCCTAGGCAGCCACCGACAGATGAACTCCTTGAGGGTAGGCATTTTTATGCTTTTCTTTGTACTCCTAGTGCTTGGGACACCTGGCACACAGTAGGCACTGACTTAATGCTTGCTAACTTGACAAGTTTTTTGAGGGCAGGGAACTGGAAGTGATTGAAGAGGTCATCTCTTCCAGCCTTCATCTGATGCATTTTGGATCCCTTAAAACATTTGATACAAGTGGTCACCCAGCCTCTGAATGAGGAAGCCTTTTGGTGCAATGGAAAGATCACAGGCTTTGGAGTCAGAAGACTTGGGTTTGACCCCCAGGTTTGCCATATGCACTTCTTGTGTGATCTTTGGCAAGTCATCCAACCTTTCTGGACCTTAGATTAATTAATATTGGTTGAATGAATAGTTACTAAGATTTTGAAATAGATGCTTCTCTCTTGTGTTGCATCTCAATGTCCTTAGTATAGTTTTAAAAAATGAATAAAAAAGCCAAGAAAAATCCTGAGTATTATTTATATTTGTTTTCTTGGTCAACTAAGTAAGTTTATTCAATACCAATTCAAACCTTTAAGAACATACCACTTTTTAAAAAAATTCTATTTGTAGACATATATTTGCTTATATATAATATACATACATACTATGTATGTACACATGTATGCTATACAAGTATGCAAAATAAAAGACTCCAGGAACCCTTAAAAATTAATATGAACTTAACAATCATCAATAAACAGTAACATTCCAATATATAAAGAACAAAAAAGAGGACTGCATATGAAACCATGAACTTGTTGGGTACGTATTGTTTTAAAGAGTATATTAAATTTAACAAGATAGTTAGAAAATTGCCCTGTATCACATTCTGAATTTTTTTTCTTCTGTGTATTTTTTAAATCTTTTACTGATGCTTACTCAAAGCTTTTCCAGCTTTGTTGGCATAGCCGTCAGGAATACTGGATTGCCCTCATACCATAAGGGGGCATCCAAGGTAGAGCTGCTTTTTTGGAATAAAAAGTTAAGGAGTTACTGGTTTTATGTAGGTTACTTTCAACGCTTAAGTGACAGTGGTGCTCTAAACAAGAATTAATGTTTAAGAGTGCTGCACCATAGTAAATACAAGGGGTCTTGAACAGTTGTGAGATTTTGGTCTTCACAAAGTCCCAGAATCTCAGACAGAATTAGAAGGGAACCCAGAGGCCATCCAGTTCAGTCCCTACCCAAACAAGAATCCACCCTACAAGATAGTTAAATTGTCATTCAGCCTTTGCTTGAAGACTTCCAGGAGGAGAAACCCATTCCATTTGGGAAAACTCTTTACCTGTAAGTAGTTTTCCTTTACATTGAGCCTAAATTTGTTTCCCTAATTCCTTCAATGTATAACATCAGCTTGGGCCCTTCACCATCTTTGTTTCTCTTCTCTGGACATTCTAGCTCATCATTTCCCTCCATAAAATGTAGTGCTTGGAACTGACCAGAATGTGATCTGATCAAGGAAGGCTCTGTCACCTCTGTAGAAGTTGTCACTATGCCTCTCAACGCAAGCCAGGATGATATTGGCTTTTTTAGATGCTGTATTGCGCTTTTGACGAGTTTTCTGGATACGAAAATCCCTAGATCTTATTCAGACAAATTGCTACTTAGTCATGCCTTCCCCAACTTGTATTTGTGAAATCAAATTTTTGAACCCAGGTGTGTAAGGCATGAACCCTGTTCTAGACTGTCGGGATCTTTTTGGTTACCGATTGTGTTAGCTATTGCCGCTAGCTTTGTGTCATCTCCAAATACGATAAGTATGCCACCTATTCCTTCATCTAAATCGCTGATGAAAATATTTAACAATACGGGTTCAAACGCAGATCTCTGAACCCTAGAGTTTTGCCAAGTTGGTATCAGCCACTAATGGCTATTCTAATAGTCACATAACTCTGTTATTGTCTACTAATCAAATAAGTGATTTACTAAAATTTAAGTAAATTATCACATTCTCCTGACCAACTATTCTAGTAACCCTGTCAAAAAACAGAGATAAGATTGGGCATGCTGATTCTTTGTGATCATTGCTTCTTTTTCTAGATGTTAATTAACTCTCTCTTTAATAACATCCCAGAATTTTGCTGGGAATCAAAGTCAAGCTTTCTGGCTTATGGCTTAGTTTCCTCTCTTTTAAAAAAAATAGTTAATTTACCCTTCTCCAATATATCTTTTCCACAGCCTTTAAAAAATCACAGACTGGCTCAGCAATCACAATCTGCCCATTCTTTCAGTACCCTAGAATGCAGTCCCCCTAGATTTGGTGACTTACATTCATCTAGGGTAGCTAGGTGCCTTGTTTTTCTCTCCCTGCTTACCTTTGGTATTAACTCCCTCTTAGCCATTTTGTTCTTTCCAATCCAAAGTTCGTTCTTTTTGGCAGAGAAAATAGAAACAGCTGAGCGTTCTCTGTTGCCCATTATCATTGTGCCAGATACTTCAGACAGAAGCCCTATGTCTTCTTAGATCCTCACTTTCCCCCAACACATCTAAAAAAACAAACAAAAACTTTTCATTATTCCTTAACTTTATTCATGAATATCAGCTCATTATAAGCTTTAGCATCCCTGACATTATTCTTATATGACCATGACATATTTTTATATTCATTCTCTGTGCTGTCCCATATATTTTTTAAAAAACACATTATATACACAACTAATAGAAATGTATGAGAGCAAAAGCCATTCTCCAATACATAAAAAGATTATGAACAAACAGTTCTCAAGAAAAATCTCAAAATTATTGATAGCCATATGAAAGGATGGTCCAAATCACTAATTAGAGAAATGCAAATCAAAACAACCTTGAATTTGCAACTCACAGCCAGCAAATTGGCAAATATGACAAAAGATGGTAATAATTAACATTGGAAATGTTGTGGAAAGGCAAATGCTGTGAATTGAGGCAATGGTTCTGAAAAGCAATTTGGAATTGTGTAAAGAAAATAACTTAAATGCCCATATTCTTTGCCTCGGAGATTGTACTACAATCATGTCAAAGAAAGTTCCCCATATGCTAAAATATGCCATCCCACTTTGTGATAGCAAAGAACTAGAAGCAAAGTAGACACTCGCCAGTTGGGGAATGACTGAATAAACTTTGGTATATGAATGAATGGTAATACCGTAGGTGTCTTCCTTATTTTACAGAGGAGCATACTAATGCCCAGAGAAATTAAATGACTTTTCTCAAAGCCACATAAATGTTAAGTAGCCCAGCCAGGACAAACACATAGATCTTCATTCTAATTAACATCAACTACTCACTTGAAATTTTTTTAATTGATTTAAAATTTTTTAAAAATTTAAATTAAAAAAAAATTAAGCTTTCAATGGATATGTGATTTCATCAGTGTGGGCATTCCTTCTGTACTGACTGTCACCCACCCACCTGACTTTGGTCCAGGTCTTCCCAAAAGCCATCCATAAAGAATCCACCGAAGCACTGGAGACTCTTCAAATCCTGTTTCATATTTGGTGTATGTCAGTGCAATATTCAGCTATCAGTCAGTTGATTTGTTATCCATGACACCTTGTGACCAGCCCACCCTCTTTCGCAGTCATACATACCCTCAATATCTTTTGCCAGTCACTTCTTGCAAATCATGTTGGAAATAAGCAGAAATCTGCTTGCAGCAGGGATTTTTAATTTTCTTTGTGTCATGGACTCCACTGAGAGTCTGGTGAAGCTCACTCACCCCTTCTCAGAATAATGTTCTTAAGTGCATAAAATAAAATACATAGGATTACAGTGTACTTATATTTGTTCAGCTGCTTTTTTTTCCTTTATTTTTTATTCCTTTTACAAGGGCTGGTTGTCTGGGTAGGGGAGAGAGCAGCTATAGATATAGATCTTGATATAGAGATATTCAGAAATAAATAAAAACAAAAGGTATTGAAATTTTAAAATCTAATTTATAAACATTCTTTAAAATTACAACATGTTAAATCTAGAAGGGACATTAGATGTCATCTGTAGGTTAACTTCCTCATTTTAGAGTTGAAGAACTTCAGATTTAGAACAGTGAAATGACTTACCTAAGGTCACATGGCTAGTCAGTGTCAGTTTTATCACCAATCTATACCTCAGCTCCTTATCAGAAATAATTGATGCAAAGATGTTTTTCCCACTTGACAGTTTCCTTTCTCATGCTAGTTGCATTGGTTATAATCAGCTATTTCCTAATCTCTGGGCATATAATTTGTTTCTAGCTTTTTACTGTTATAATTAGTGCTTCTATGAATATTCTTCCAGATTAAGCTTATAAAATCACTGCTTTTTATTATGGAATTTTCCTATTTATAAACCTACAATAGTTCCTCATAATAAGTGCATAAAATCCAGTTTCCTCATCCATTTGTTCAATGTCCTCTACAACCTAGGCTTACCCTTATCTTTTAATGCTTAATGTGTATGTAGCCTTGTACCTCCCCATTCCCTTACACATACCTTGCTCATTCCTACCTCCCAGCCTTTGTTTGAGCCATTTCCTCCCACTTAGAATGTCTTCCATTATTTCTCTACTTATCTCAACACTGATGCCAATCTCAAATAGCAACATCCTCTATGAAACCTTTCCTCATAACTGTTTCATATATGTAAGCATTCTGTAGGTCAGAGATCTCCAAAGTGGAGACCATGGCCTTACCCCAGGGGGAATGTGCTCCACCAAATCATAGGTCGGGGGTGGAGGGTGGGGAGAATGTGTTCCATCCTCGTGCAATAAACTGTGGGTCCTGTCTCCAACACAACAATACCTGGCCTTATCCTCCAACATTGCGCCATTTTGATCTCACCTTTTGCTATGCAAGCCCTTAACTGCCCCATTTCTGAGCCAGGTGTCAACCCCCTAAGGTAGTCACGTTGTTGTTCAGTTGTTTCAGACACATCCCCATTTGGTTGGGGTTTTTTTGGTGGGGGTGAGCAAAGATACTGGAGTGTTTTGCCATTTCCTTCTTCAGCTCATTTTGTAGATGAGGAACCTGAGGCAAATAGGGTTAAGTGACTTTCCCAGGGTCACACAGCTAGTAAGTATCTGAGACTGGATTTGAAATCAAGTTCTCCTGACTTCAGGCCCTGCACTCTATCCACTGCACCATTTAGATATCCCAAACTATAAGCTAAACTATCTGTTAGCACAGATGTCATTGAGAAAATTCCACCCCTATCTTCTGCCCTCCAGATCATCTCCTGACTACAGCAGGTACCCCTCTGAGGAAGGAGGACTCCATGCTTGAGGGAAGTGACTGGCTATGTGGCCAGAAAGGAAATCTGGAGACTGCTGGTCTACCCAGCACAATTGTAAGCTTTTTTTTCTAGCTTTTTAAAATTTTTATTTATTTTTATTTTTCAACATTCACTTTTATAAGATTTTGAGTTCTAAATCCCACCCCCTTCCCGAAGACAGCCTGCAATCTGATATGGGCTATACATGCATAATCATATTGAAAATATTTCCACCAAAATGGTAAGCTTCTTGACAGCTAGATATATAGATTCATTTTGCATTCTCCACAGTGCCAGGCACATTGAAAGTGCATAGGGCTTGAGTTAGCAAATTGAAGGATGTAAGCCCATTTCCTCTCTTTCTATTTGGTGTAGAGATAAATAATGGCTATGTTTATCATGTAGTTCTTTATATGTTTCAAAGTGTTTTCAAACATATTGATCCCCAAAGCAGGAAAGGTATTGGTCCCATTTTACAGGAGTTAATTTTGTGGGGGTGGGGGTGGGAGTCCAATCTTGTGATTTCATTAGCATAGCAAACTGCAAAGGAGAAAACTCCTCCTACCAAGATAAGTTAGCAACTCAAGCTGTGGTGGGGGCCATCTCCAGTCGTCCTGATCTATGTCTGGCCACTGCACCCAGATGGTTCCACTTGGGAGAAAGTGAGGCTGGTGACTCTCCCTCACTTAAATCCAATTCAATTTCAAGTCCTAGTATTGCCTTCCTGATGCCATGGGCCTCTTTGAAAACAAAGGACAAACAAGAAGCAACTGTCCTGCCTTAGTAAGCTGCTTAGGACTCAGAAGCTAAATGACTTGTTCAGGGTCACAAAACCAATATGTTTCACAGGCAGGACTTGAAGCCAGATTTTCCTACTCCAAACCACTATACCACATTGCCTTCTATAGGACGTTAATATAGCATTATAAATAATTATGTAGCATGTTGCCACTTACAAAGGGCTTCCCCCATAGCCATCCTCTGAGGTTGTGTGAGGGTAATCATCTCTATTTTATAGATAATGAAGAAGGGTATTTTAAGTGACTTGCACAAGCCCCATTAGGGATGGGACTTAAACCCAGGTTCAAGATCTTCATATTCTAAAGCTAGTGTTTCTTTTACTACATAGTTCTTTCCCAAGGCAACTTACTTGTCTCTGGATAGCTATTTTTTATATACTTGCATATGCTTATTTTTTCTTCTCCAAATTTTGTAGTCCTAATTTATCTTTTCTTGTTTTTTTCAAACATTAGGATCATTTCTATTCTTTTACTGTAAAACCTCTTCCATTCCTCCACATCTCTTAATATTATGAAGACAAAACTACTAAACATTGTTATCTATGTGTTGTATAGCATGTCACTGACTGAAATTGCTGATCAAAATCTGTCCTAAGCAACTTCCTTGAGAGTTTCTGTAATTCTGTTGGTATCACCTATGAACATCATTGTTTGGTTTTTTTTTTAAAGCAGGAGAATGCCATGATAGAATCAGTATTTTAGTAATATTCCTCTGGAAAGAGTGCACATGGATTGGAGCTAGTATGGCAAAGAATAGTTAGGAAAGTATTTCAATTGGTAAAGGATATCCAGGTCAAAAGGTGATAAGGCCTCTTTACTGGTGGGGGGAGGGGAGTGACATCAGTGGGATCATTAGAATTGTTCAGGTAAAGTCTGGATGACTACTTCAATTAACAATTTGAGAAATAGATATTAAGTACCTATTATGTACTTGTACTGTACTAGGCACCAATACAAAGATAAACTAGCCAGCCCCTGCCTTTGAGAAGTTTATATTTTATTGGAGAGGCAACAAAGGGCAGCTATGTGGCACAGAGGATAGAGTGCTGAGAGTCAGGAAGACTTCCTGAGTTCAAATCCGGCCTCAGATACTTACTAGCTGTGTGACCCTGGGCAAGTCACTTAACTCTGTTTGCCTCAGTTCCTCATCTGTAAAATGAGCTGGAGAAGGAAATGGCAAACCATTTCTTAGCCAAGAAAACTCCAAATGGGGTCACGAAGAGTCAGACATGACTGAAAAGGCTGAACAACAACAACAGGGAGGCAACATGTTCATATGTGTCAAGGAATTGTAGAGGGGATTCATTGTTTCAGGTAGTAGGGGGACTAGATGATAAATTACCTTTGAGATCCCTTTCAACCTTGTGATTCTGTAATTCTATGAATTAATGCTTAGAGGCATTACCAGGAAAGGATGTGTACTCTCCTTTGGAGAGTTTTTTAAAAATAGGATTTTTATCTGATTACATGTGTCTAAGACTTGGGATAAGTTCTTTTGAGTCTACGCAAGCAATGGGCAGCATTTGGATGACCTCATATCTGCTTCTGAAAGTCCTGTTCTATCATCAACAATGCATCACTATTATTACCAATAAGAACTCATGTTTATATGTGATACTAGGTATAGCACAAGGGGATCTAATCCCTCCTACCTCTACTCTCCATTAAAAAAGGGGGGATAGAATTTAGCCTCTGAGATCAAAGACCAGTGAGGCTGTCTTATAGGAGAAATTTAAGTGAGCCCTTTAGTTAAGTTTTAGGGCTTGGGAGAGTTATAAGATCATTCATAAAACTAAACTGTGACTCAGTAGCTCCCAAGGAGATCTAACCTCCCATCAGAACTTCAGGGTCCTGACATAGGTAGTCTGTGAAATACAGAAAAGTATAAATCCTTCAGGCTTTCTGCCATCTCAAGTAATGACATGTCTTCAAACCAAGGGAACAAACTAATTTATGAAAGAGAATCAGGTTTGCTAGGTGGCACAGTGGATAGAGCACCAGGTCTCAAGTCAAGAAGACTCATCTTTGTGAGTTCAAATCTGGCCTCAGATACTTACCAGCTGTGTGACCCAGGTCAAGTCACTTAACCTTGTTTGCCTCAGTTTTCTCAACTGTAAAATGAGCTGCAGAAGGAAATGGCAAACCAGTATCTTTGCTAAGAAAACCCCAAATGGGGTCACAAAGAGTTGGACACTACTAAAATGACTCATCAATAACAAATCAGGTTTAAAAACCACCATCACCGTGAGTCGGGGGAGGTTGGCCAATAAGGATGAAGAAAGGAGAGTGAGGGAGGAAAAATAAGACACCTCCCAATTGTGGCTTGAAAACTGAGGAGGAGGAAAGAGAGGGATAAATTTACCAAGTGCCATCAAGGAAGACGGGCACATTCAGGAAATAGCAAATTCTGTCTGGACAGATCACTTCGAACATGAATAGTCTAGAGAAGGTCCCAACTGCTTGTGATTCTTTCTTTTTTCACTTTAAAAAAATACATATTTATCAATGTCTTGTGTTCCTTACATCATCACAGTGATGCTTAATAAATGTTGGTTGATTGATAACTTTCCCCAATATCTTCCTCCCTCCCCGTCAGTGAGAGAGCCATCCCAGACAGCAAATAGTATTTTTGAAGAGAGTAAAACAAATCAGCCCGACTGACTGATACATTGAAAAAGTCCTAAAACGTGTACTATGCAGTACCTGTGGTCCTTCCACCTCCGCGGAGAGATGGCTTTAGGGTGTCTTCTCGTACCTCTTCATTTGAGTCCCACTTGATCTTCATAATTGTATTACATCTACTTGATTTTATTTGTTTTCCATTTACTTTGTTGTAGTTACTGTGTATCTTGTGTTCTTGGCTCTGCTTACTTCACTCACCCTTCATTTTCAATCATCTCATTGCTGGCATTTGCCATCAGACTCTTCCCTTCTGTAGAGAACCTAAAAGTCTTATGTGCTTTTCCATCCCACCCCACCCCCAACTCTCAGTCCCTTCCATGAGGGAAAAGCTACACTTACCAGCCCTTCATTTACCTTATTACCATCTGGTAATGAGAGGCCAAGTTCATGTTGTTTTAAGGTTTACAAAGCATTTTCCTCAATTCTTCTCTGGCTTCTTTCTGTACTCTTTCCCAGCAGTCTTCTCACCCTGTAAAATCCCTCTACTCTTCTTCCGATTGGTCTGGTCCTCCTCAAACCTCCCATTTTAAGGAAGTGCCCAAGCTAACTACATTCACTCCTTTATTCCTTTTCTGCTTCCACTCTTGACCATCTATATTTCCTGCTCCACCACACCCTCTGAATAAGTACTTTCTTTTCCACCTTGTCCTGGACCCTCCCTTTTTTGTGTGTTGTCTTCCCCCATTAAAATGTAAGCTTCTAAAGGCAGGGACTGTCTTTCTTTTTCACTTGTTTTCCTTTGACTTAGCATAGTGCCTGGCACATAGTAAATTCTTAATAAATAACTTGTCTTTTTTTTTACTCATAATAATTCTTTGAAAGTTGTGTTTTTCTCTTCCATTTTACAGATGAGAAAACTGAAGCTAAGGTTAAAAATTACTTTTTCAGAGTTTCATAGCTTTAAAATATCAGAGCCAGGATTTGAACTTAAATGTCTCTTGACTCCATGCCAAATCCTCTTCTCTCGAGTATCTTGCCCTTTTATTCTATCAAAGATCTTGTCCTTCTAAACCCTAGCCTTGAATTAACTCACACCACCCAGTGCCTCCTCTCCTATTCCCATGCTGCTTAAAAAAAAAAAAAAAAAAAAAGGAGAAAATCATGGAACCATGCTCACTGGGTCCAGTGATCTCAACTGGGCCCTCACTGCTGCTAGGCGCTCCTTCCATACTTCCCTAATCAATTTGTTATCCCATTCATGACAGCAGTTTTTCTAGGCCTTTTCATTCATCTTCAAGCCTCCCATATCTCCTCTCTCCGTCCTCTCAGCTGAGAACTTTACTTTATATTTCACTTTTTAAAAATGAGGTCATTTACTGAAAAGGAAAAGAACTTCCTCTTTATCCCTTTCCTCATCTCATATCTCACAGATCCCTTCTGTGAAAATGTCCTCCTTTACCCATTTCACATGAAAGAGTGGCCCTTCCTGCCAAGGCAAACCCCTCTACATAAACAAACATTCCCATTCAATCTTGTCTTTTCCACCAGATGGCCCCCTTTTATCAAAGATACTCTGATTAATTTCATTCTCTCACTGTCTACCGGCTGCTTTTCTACTGCCTCCAATGTCTCCCTGTGCTCTGTACTCATGTGGTCCATCCATTCCTGATAGCTTCATCCTGTATTTCTTCTCCCTTTTGTGGCTAAATTCCTTGAGAAGGCTGTCTAAAAAGGTGCCTCTCCACTTCCTTTCCTCTCTGATAACTCTTTGTAGTCTGGCTTCTGCTTTTTTCAAAGTTACTAATAATCTCTTAGTTGGTAAATCCAATGACCTTTTCTCTCTTTTTTCCTTTTTTTTTTTCTTTTTGGAGACAATTGAGATTAAATGACTTGCTCAGGGTCACACACACAGTGACATTTTCTCCATTCTCATCCTTCTTTATCTCTCTGCAGCCTCTGACACTATCAAACACCCTGTTCTCTTTGATGCTCTCTTCTCTCTACATGTTAGTGACATGGCTCTTTCCTTGTTCTCCTCCTACTTCTCTGGCTATTCCATCTCTTTTTCTTTTGATGCATCTACACCTAGAGTTTTTTACCGATAACTGGGGAGTCCCCCAAGACTGTCCTGGACCTTTTTCTCTTCTTCGTCTATACTCCTTCCGTTGGTGATTTCATTAGCTCTGTACAGGTGATCCTCAGATCTACTTGTCCAGCCCTCACTTCTCTCCTGAGCCTTCATCCTCACTTCTCCAGCTGCCTATTGTACATCTCAAACTGGATACCCTGTAGAAATCTTAAATTCGGCATGTCCAAAAGTGAACTGATCCTCTTCCCCACAAACTCTCTGCTCTTCTTAACTTCCCTATTGCTGTCTAGGCCACCACCATCCTTTCATTTACCCAGGCTGTTATCATCCTTGATTCCTCACCCCCTCTCACCTTCTGTGCGCCGCCCCCGCATATCCACTTCTTTGTCAAGTCCCCTCAGATTTACCTTCACACATCTCCTGCATCTTCTCTCCTCTGACAACGTCTCCAGTTTGGTTCAGGTTCTCATCACCTCACACTTGGACTGCTGCAATTGTCTGCTAGCCATCCTCCTCGCCTCAAGTGTCTCCCCACTGATCTGACTGAATCTCTCACACACACAGACACACACACACACACCTCTAGTGGTTCCCCATCTCCTCGAGGATCAATTACAAAATCCTCTGGCATATAAAAAACCCTCCATAACACGGCCCCTTCCTACCTTTCCAGTTTTCCTACACCTTACTCCCCTCCATATTTTCCAGTGACCCTACCCTCCTTGCTGTTCCTTGCATATGACTGTTTTCAAGAACTGTCCTCCATGCCTGCTCTGCCTCTTAGGTTCTGGCTTTCTTTGAATCTCAGCTAAAGTTCCTTTTGCTAGAAAACCAGACCTTCTTAATCTAAGGCAGCTAGGTAGTGTTGTGGATAGAGTGCTGAGCCTAGAGTCAGGGAGATGAGTTCAAATCCTGCCTCAGATACTTTGTGTAACCCTAGGCAAGTTATTTAACCCCTGCTCCTTCAGTTCTCTTAACCATCAAAAGGGGATAATACCTCACAGGGTTGTTGTGAGGACCAAATGAGATTTAGTGCAGTGCCTGGCACATAGTAGGTACATAATGATTGTTTGTTTTCTTCTTCTTTTCCTCTGCGACTACCCCCAATTTATCCCACATATATCTTGTTTATACATAGTTGTTTACATGGTATCTTCCTCATTAGACTGTGAGCTCCTTGAGGAGAACAGGACCGTTCTTTCCTTTTATGTATCCTCAATATTTAGCATATGCCTGACATAAAATAGGTGCTTAATAAATGTTCTTTGACTACTTCCTCACGTATTATTATACACTATTAAGACTCTTTTACTTTAATAAAAAGCTTTACAGAATTATGACAAGCATCTAACAAATTTCTCTTGTTATGGAGCTGAAGGGAGGACATGCTCAGAGGGGAAACCCACTACCTCAATATTTTATACTGCATTTTTTTTTCAAAATGATAGACTGCCTAAATAAGATGGCCATCAATTTTTGGAGTTTTTTGGCCACAGCACTTCCCATCCAAACTGGGGAAATGAGTGTCTACAATGATTAAATAACAGATCTTTGGAAGCAGAGAAGCATGCCTGTACGGATGAATAGTCAGCACTCTCTTTTACAAATCTACACAAAACAGTTCTTGGAATAGTCCCTGCTTTTTGAATTACAAGGGCTTCTGGAAACCAGGTCATAACGTATTTTCCCACAGGAAAAATGTTACTTCTGGGGGTTGTGTTCTTAATCATGGCCTCTGAAGAATTTTGATCAACAAGGATCAAAAATATCACAAAAGTAAAGATATAAAAATGATAGCGAAATTGTATTCTAAGTTCAACAAACTGCTTGTGAAAAAGAGGAAAGCTTTGGCAAACTAGGGTAAATGGAGCATAAATATAATGTACACCATGCTCACTCAAGGAGCCCATATATACTATAAAGTATAAATATATACTTTAAAAAACCATGGCTAACTATTCTGGAGAGCAATTTGGAACTCTGCCCAAAGGGCTATAGAACTGTATGTCCTTTGCTCCAGCAACACTACTGCTAGGTCTATATCCCAAAGACATCCCAAAAAAAGGGAAAAGGACCTATTTGTACAAAAGTATTTACAGCAGCTCTTTTCACGGTGGCAAAGAATTGGACATCAAAGGGATGCCCATCAATTGAGGAATGGCTAAACAAGCTGTGGTGTATGATTGTAATGGAATATTACTGTGCTATAAGAAATGACAAGCAAGGTGATTTCAGAAAAACCTGGAAAGACTTACATGAACTGATGCGTAGTGAAGTGACCAGAACCAGAAGGATGTTGTACACAGTAACAGCAATATTGTTCGGTGAAGAATTGTGAATGACTTAGCTGTTCTCAGCAATACAATGATCCAAGACAATCCCAAAGGACTAATGATGAAGCACACTATCCACCTCTTGAGAAAGAACTGATACTGACTGAATACAGGCATATTGTTTCTCATTTTCTTTCTTTTTCTTTTATTGAAGTCTTCTTGTATAAAATGACTAATATGGAAATGTTTTACATAATTGCACATGTATAATGTATCTCTGATTACTTACCATCTCAGAGAGAGGCACGGGAGGGAGGAGGGAAGCAACAGAATTTGGAATTCAAAATGCTAAATAAAAATGTTTTTAAAATGGGGAAAAAAATAAACTGCCATTAAAAAACCCACCATGACTACATCATTCTATGGAATAGTAGAAAGAGTACATAGTTTAGACTCAGAACCTAGGCTCAAATCCCAGATGTGCTACTTGCTATCTCTGTGGAAGACCCTACCTTTTTGGGCCTTACTTTGCTCATCTATAAAATAATAGGGTTGGACCAGAAGATCTTTAAGATCCATTCCAATTCTATTACATGATTTAATAAATCGGACCCCCCGAATAGATGGATTTCAAACACTTTTGCATGGCTTGGAATTTAGAAGAACCATTTGGGCTGTCTTTTAACTAACTTATTAGCTATACCCAGAAAGCCACAAAACTGTACATATAAAGATGTAGTCATATTTGTTCTTCCTATTGATGGGAAATCAGTTCTTTTGGGATCATGACTAGTTAATACCTGCTGCACCCTTCATTGCACTAAAAAAAATTTTTACTTCTCGAAGTTTGTAAGTTGTTTTAACAGAACCAATCTAATTCTTGAGGGTGTATACATTTATAAATTTAGACAATCATTAGTCAGAGGGAGCACCATGGCCCCCAGACAAATGTTTCTTCACTCCGATCAAAGGGGATCCAACCTTTCACTGTCAAATATGCACCACACACTAAGTATCATTCTCAACTATTAACACTATAACTTTATAATAATTTTCCCAAATTATAATGCTTGAAATTTGTAAATATAACATTAACAGAAAACAATCTTGACGGGCAGTGTGGCTCAACTGATAAGGCACCGGACTTGGAGTTGGGAGGCCCTGGATTAAAATGCTGGCCTCAGACACATACTAATTATATGACCCTAGCCTAGTGACTTAACCTCTATGGACCTCAGTTTATTCATCTGTAAAAAAATTTTGGGCGGGGGAGTTGTAATGGCAGATAGTGATGTAATGCACAGAGTCCTAGACCTACAGTCAGGAAGACCTGAGTTCAAATCCTGCCTCAGATAACTAGCTGTGTGACTCTTGGTAAGTCATTTAACCTCTATTTATCTCAGCTTCTTCAGCTGTAAAATGGTGATAATGATAGGACCCACCTCCCAAGTTTGTTTTGAGGAGCAAATTGGATAAAAATATAAAACCCTTAGAACAGTGCCTGGCACATAGATGTCATTGTCATTGTCCTTTGTTTATAAAGAGGACCAATGACATTCACAATTCTAAGATATCAGCATTTGTGAAATTAAGCTTGAAAATCGTAAGAAATCTCCCCTATTCCCTTGGAAGAAGTTACCTCTTAAAAGATAATCTCCTGGCCCAAATAGTTTCTAACAAATAAACTTTTTTTTCTGTGCCTTGTTGTAAAATTTCTGAGCCTCCATTTAGTTTTCTGAATCACCAGCTTTTGCAATAGCATTCACAATGTCTTGCAAATCAGAGTAACTGCCACGAGTAACTATATTTTTCTTTGTATACCTATATTTCACTTTGCTTGTACACTACTGTCAATTTCTTAATCTTAAAATTTTGTTTCTAAATTGTTTCCTCTGTTTTAATTGCATTGTTCCAGTTTTCCTTTTTCCATTTTTTCTTTCCTTCAAATTAGTAACATATATTGCTTGAATTTGCTAAGCAATGGGATTAAATCAAACCATTTATTCTTGACTGGCTCCTATGGGCAAATAAAATTTTTCCCACTAAAAAAATGACATTCAAAATTATTTTTTTATTTCAGATAA
Source organism: Trichosurus vulpecula (assembly GCF_011100635.1). NCBI lineage: Eukaryota > Metazoa > Chordata > Mammalia > Diprotodontia > Phalangeridae > Trichosurus > Trichosurus vulpecula. The sequence goes on along the minus strand of NC_050574.1, from coordinate 118,221,363 downwards.
AGAGGAAAAAATTAAGGCAGTGATTACTAGAAGGGGGTAATAAATACTTTGAGGCTACATGAAGCCTTTCTCAATTGCCACAAGTGAGAGTGCTCTCCTCCTCAAACTACATTGTGTGTGTGTGTGTACGTACATATAGACACATATATACACACATACATATATATTTATTCTGTATATAATTATACATATTATCTCCCCAATAGAATGTAAACTCCTTGGGAGTAGGGATTTATTTTGTGTCTCCAGAACCTGGCACAGTGCCTGGCACATTTTAGATGCTTAATAAATAATGGATTGATTGATACAAATCACTTTGAACACATTTTGCTTTGAGAGGACACAAAGTTCTTAAATATCTTTTCCATTTGAGAGCTAATCTCACACAAATGAGTCTCTGTCATTTAGAAGTTATCCCATGATCTCCTTGGGAAAAAGAATAAAGGAAGAGAGAGCTGGCTGCAGATATTTCAATTTCTTAATTTTAAATTTACCAATACATAATAAATCTAGAAAAATTTAATTCTTACATTTAGTATAATTTTATTCTCATTATACTGTGCATTTATATTCAAAAGATCATATCTGATTTTATTCATGTATTTTCTTCTATAAAATCATAAATTTAGAACCTTTTCCATAAATCTCAAGCAATAAACATTTGTTAAGCACCTACTGTGTGCCAGGCACTGTGCAAAACTTAGAAGAGGAACATCTTTTCCCAATTCAAATTTATTCCTATTATTATTTTGCACAACATCTTCCATCCCCTGGTTGACCAGAGAAAGGGAAGGACGAAATCTCTTCCTCCAAATGGAAAATTCCTGTTTTCTTTTTCACCTGGTTTTAATGTTTAGTCCTTATCAATTAAGGTTTAATAATACATACTCATGGTCAAGAAAAACAAACTCTTAGAAACATTTGCTCACTAATAAAAAAGAAAAGGCAATAATTGGTCAGTTTTTTTGCTGGAATCCATTTCAATTTTAGCTTTGGTAGACTCTCAACACTAACAATCATGTAGGCTTTTCTTTTTGTCATAGAGATTTAACTTTTCTGTTCATTTTTTTTCCTTTGCAAAAGGCTTAGTTCTTACCCTGTGCTACTGTCTATGAGACCTTGAATGTGTCATAGATGCTCTGGAATCATTTGCATGTCTATCATCCAACCTAAATGAGGGTTTTGGACTAAATGATCTCTAAAATTCCTTCTAGCTCTTTGAGTTGTAATACTACAGGACTGTGCTTAATTCAAAAAGCTGCTAACTCTTATTTCCATCTGTCAGCATATGAAGAATACTGCTGTTAAAAAGATGAGCCTTTGTTTCTGGGAGAAAGTGAAGAATCATTAAAAAATACTGTGACTCATCAGTTTGGCTAAAATGACAAAAAAGGAAAATGACAAGTGCTGGAAGCAATGTGGGAAAATAGATTCACTAATGCTCCATTGGTAGAGCTGTGAACAAGTCCAACCCTTTGTGTTAGTAACCAAAAATGGGCTCCTTAGCACTTAGTCAACAAATGCCCTTGAATAGTTTGGCTTTTTCTCCTGAACTAACTGAATGCTGTTTGTATGTTGGATTGGAGTAGGCTTGTCGGCCCCTTCACCTTGCTTCCCTTGCTTAAGCAGATCGAAAGAACCTGTGCTTTCCCGGTCAACCCCTTCACCTTGCTTAAGCAGATCGAAAGAACCTGTGCTTTCCCTGGCGTACCTTACACCCCCGCAGAAGCCAGATGGTTCAAAACAGCTTCTGTTGGAGCCAGAGGCTGCTACAGCTACAGCCGAAGCTGAAGCAGGTGCTGCCGGTAGCAGAGCTGACCTACATGTGGATTGAGGAGTGCTGAACAAGGACTTGAGGCCAGTGGGTAATCTTTTTACAATAGAGAGGAAGCATGTATATGATTTTGCTTTATACCATCATGCTTCTCTGTGGCTTCCTGGTTACTCTTGTGAGGCAGACTTATTGGGCCTAGAAGCTTTTGATCAAAATATCAAAATGGGGATGCTGGTTTGTGGGTTGGTTACTGTGGAGCCTAAATATATGCTTTGATTCTTCTGCCTCCTACTTTGAAGATTCCTTATATCTGGCGGTTCCGAACCTTTCAGACATATATATGATCCTCTTTGAAATTATAAACTCTGCCCTCATAATATACCTTTCCAGAAAGCAATTTGAACTCTGCCCAAAAAACTATTAAACCGACCATACTCTTTGACTCAGCAATATCACTACTAGGTTTATCCTTCAAAAAAATAAAAGAAAGAGGAAAGGGGCCTATATGTGTAAAAATATTTACAACAGCTCTTTTTGTGATGTGAAGCCTGTAGATTGGGGAATGGCTGAACAAGTTATGGTACATGAATGTGATGGAATACTACAGTACTTTAAGAAATGATGAAGGGGAGGGTTTCAGAAAAACCTAGGAAGAATTGTACAAACTGATACAAAGTTAGCAGAACCAGAACAATTTATATAGTAGTAGCAACACTGTAAAGATAATTCTGAAAGACCTGGTAACTCTGATCATCAGAATGACCAACCACAGTTCCAAAGAACATATTTTCTTTTTTTTCTTGGAACATGGCTAACACAGAAATTTGTTTTGCATGTCTATATATATTTGTAACAGGTTTTATATTTTGCCTTCTCAATGGATGGAGGAGGGGAGGAGAAAATTTGGAACTGAAAATAAAATAAAATTGAATTTTTAAGAACTGCTCACCTCCCCAAAGGCAATCTATTCTACTCTCTTCCTTCTGTTCATTTTTGAGTCCATCTTCTTGTCTATCTGATTATATTATATAGCTGAAACATGGAATATCAGATTCTGATGAAGTAATTGTGTGGGTTATCCAAAGGCAATAGAGAAGCTCATGTTTTGTGAGACTAGGCTACAATACATTATTGACATAGAATTATGAAAAGTTCCATAATGATGTCATCAGAAATCTTGGTCCAGAAGAGAAGGTGGACTGGTCTGTAGTGAGAGTGAGGAATAACTGATGAACAGCCCACGTATTCCACTTTTATCTACTCAATGTCTAGATTACTCAAGGGGACTCCCTGCAAAAGGATTTCTGGGAAGATACAAACAAGAGCCAAATAGGATGAGAAATTGGTGGGCCTTAGATTCACTGGAGTATCCAAGGTACACATGGAAAACCACACACCAGGTAAAGAGCTCAATCACAGAGGAAGACCTTACTTGAAAGGATCACATGTTCCTTTCTCAGGGTTGGTAAAGTTAGAAACATGGCCAAGTGAAGATGCATTTGTCACATATTTCAGTAACCACCAAATCTCTCACGAATTCAAGACAGATCAGCTCCTGAAAGTTTTCTCTTTGAGCTTCCCACATAATGATAATGGCTGTTGCTTATACAGCATTCTTAAGGTTTACAAAAACGCTTGTCCTGAAGGATTGTATGTTATTTTGGAATCTTTCATCTGTGTGCTAAAAATAAAAGTTTCAAGCTTTTCTCAAATATAATGTTCCTTCCTATTGCACCTTCCAATGCAACGAAACTGCTTTTCTTCCTGTCTCTGACTACTAGTAAACTTTTCTGAACATTAGTTAACTTGTAATTAAGGACTTTTTCCTCCTACAACACAACGAAATGCCTGTTTTAAATTTTAAAGTGTAAGTCTATTAACTATTCAAAGCATGACTGACTTGTGAATATTTTTAAGAGGGCTTATTTTTTGCCTCATTTTCTCCCTTTTCTTTCCATTCTCCAACAGATTAAATGTTAGCAAGTCATTTTCTGTTCCCATAATTGGTTATGGGTCTTTGTATGCCCAGTGCCTTGAATATCAGTGCTTAATGAATGCTTATCAACTTAATGTAACTCAGGTGATTCAGGGTCCTAGGCTGCCTATGTGAAAACCACCTTTGCCACTCCCACCCTCCTCAGATCTATCCTGTTCTGCCTCGGCTTCTATTGTGACTCCTTGAGATGTATTCTACTGTAAACAAACTGCCCTTCACGCTATAAAGCTACATAGCTTCCTCTCATGTGCCTTCCATTTGCTTGCAATCCCAGAAAACTGGTTCCATCTGAAGAGACTGTATCCATGGTCACTATAGGACTACATGCAATCCTCTTCACCCAACAGCCCCTCACCCCTCTCCAACACCCATATCACAGGCACTGCACTGGGGGGAGGAGAAGGAGGAGGAGGAGGTCTATCATTTAGAGCTACTTGGATTTTATTCATAATATTGTCACTATCACTACATTATTTTTCCTTTGGATTTCAGTCCATCCAGGTGTATCATCCTCTCCAGATCCTAGTACCAGTTTACTACCAGTCTTTCTCAAGACCTGGCTCCTGGTCTCTCTACCTCAACCTTTACGTAAACTTTTACTTGGGGAAATTAAAAACATGTCAAAGTTCCCTCAAAAAACCAGGTAGACCTGGAGTCAAAAACACCTTATGGTTATAAAATAGTTTTCCTGGTTGTGCTCCCTTCACTCTGCATCAATACATCCAAGTCTTCCCAGGTTTCTGTTCTCAACCACCTGCTGTCTGTGTGACCCTGGAATCCCTCAGCCTGGTTCAGTTGTAAAATTCCGGTAATTACGGCACCTACTTCCAAGGGTTGTTGAGGATAAAATATTTGTTAAGTGCTTTGAAAACTGTAAAGGTCTATATAAATGCTAGTTAGTATTAATCATTCACTTGGTTTTTCCTGTATCTCTTTTCAGTTCAAGTACCTCAACACCCTCAATTGCCTCCTTCAGTCACCCAGGTGGACTCCTTTGCTGTTATAATCGCCCCAAATTGTCCTATCTACATGGTACATATCTCTGAAATTCTGATCAAAGCCTTCTTAACCCTTCCATCTTCAACTGTGTTTGACCCCTCTTAAAGCTGCCCTCATCCTAGAAGACCTGAAATGCAGTTAGGACATCTTTTAGACTGGAGGACATCATTTATTACAAAGCACCAATGACTGAAGAAAGGTAACAGCATATAGGCTCATTTTTAAAAACTAAATTTTATAATTTTCCACTACCAAAATCTGCCTTCTCCCTCCCCATCATATTCCCCACTTCTCTCACATTAAGAAAAGCAAAACCCCTGCTACAAATATGGATAGTGAAGGAAAGAAAATTCCTGCATTGGCCATGTCTCCCAAAATATGCCGCAATTTGCATGCTTAATCTTTCATCTCTTATCAGGAGGTAGGTAGCATGTTTCATCATGAGTCCTCTGGAATTGTGGTTGGTCCTTGTGCTGATGAGTTCCCAGGTCTTTCAGAGTTGTTTGCCTTTACAGCATTATCATAGTATAAAATGTTCTCCTGGTTCTGCTTATTTCACATTGCATCGGGTCATACAAGTCTTCCCAGGTTTTTCTGAACCCATCCCCCTCTGTATGTCATCCAGCATAATAGTATTCCATCATATTCATATGCCATAACTTATTCAGCCATTCCTCAGGCATCCTCTAACTTTCCAATTCTTTGCTGCCACAAAAAAAAAGCCATTATAAAGTATTTTTCTATGTCCTTATGAATTTGTTTCCCTTGGGATTAATTCCTCCCTTAATCTACTATCCCTCTTACTCCTCACCCCTTTCCCTGTCATGTAAAATGTATTATGGCACCAATCTGTGTTTTTTAAAGTTTTATTGATTTGTTTTATATTACATTTGCAAATTACTGTCATTTCATAAGATGTCTCTTACAACAAAGTTAAATAGTGAAGTAAAAGTAATAATCCAGTGATCTCATCTGAAAGTACATGTAACACTTCATTAAGTTGTTAATTTTGTTGGCATATAGTTAGGTAAAAGTTTTTTTTTTAAGACAATATCCTTTATTCTTTTGTTGTCTCCTCTTTAATTTTTGATACTAGAAATTTGGTTTTCCTTTCTTCTTTTTAACCAAATTAACTAATAGTTTGTCATTGGTTTTCAAAAAAAAAAAACAGCTCCTAGTTTTATTTTTGGTTTCAACCTTGTTAATTTTTCTGTTTTAGCATTTAATAGGTATTTTTAATATGTTTTTTTAAAGTATTTTAAGTTTCATTCCCAACTCACTGATCTTTTCCTTTTTTCTTGTTAACAAAAGTATTAAGATATACATTTTCCCCTAAGAATTGCTTTGGCTAAATTCCAATAATTTTGGAATGTTGTTTTTTGTGGTCATTAGCTTTACTGAAATTATCACTTTTATAATTTGTTCTTTGACCCAACAGTTCTTTGGAATTTTGTTAGTCTGTTGGCCTTATAACTTTTATTGCATTGTGATCAGTAAAGTTTGTATGTTTCTGCTTTTCTGCATTTGTGAGGTTTTTGTGTCGTAAGAACGTGTACATTTTTTGTAAATGTGTAAGTGTAAAGTATATTCACAAAGTGTGTGAAATTTGCAGTGTATCTCTCTTCTTTCTTTCCTTTCTTAAGATTAAGGCACAACAGAACCACTCCTACGCTTTCTGTGCAATTAGACTCCCTTTATGACCCCTGATTATAGAGGGAACACATCTGTCATCTCTCCATAGACCGTAAGCAGTTTATTCTTGCTAACACCCTTATGACTCTTCATCTCCGTTTACTTTTTCATGTTTTTCTTCATTCATGTTTGCACTGCAAAGCTTCTATGCATATTTCCTTAGGAATGCTTAGAAGCTGTCTATTTCAGTAAAGATCTGTTTACTACCACCTCTCCCCAAGTAAATAGTTTTGCTGTATAAGACTATACTGTAAGTTATTCTGGCTTGCAAGCCTTTGCCTTCTAAAATATCACAATTCCAGGCTCTCCACTTCTTAACGGTGGTGGCTACTCAATCATATGTGATCCTATGTTTCCTTGATACTTGAATTTTTTCTGGCTGCTTTCAGTAATTTTTCTTTGAAAGCTCTGGATTCTGGTTGTACTGTTGCTGGGAGTTTTCATTGTGAGGTTTCTTTTGGGAAGTAACCAATGGATTCTATTTCTACTTTGCATTCTGGTTCTAAGAGATCTGGGCAGCTTTTAAGATTTCTTGAAATATGTCTAGGCTCTCGTTTTGGTCATGTAGTTCAGGTAGTCCATTGATTATTATCTCTCCTCAATTTGTTTTCTAAGTTAGTCATGGTACTGTGAGATCTTACATGTTCTTCCATTTTTTCAACTTTGGGTTTTAATGTTTCTTGTTTCATGAAGTAATTATTTTCTATTTGGCCCATTCTGATTTTCAGGCAGTTTGTTACTTGTCCAAGATTTTGTACTTCTGCCAACCTGTTCCCTAAATTTTTTTTCCCTATGACTCTTTTCCTTTTTTCTCCCCTAGTGCTCTCATTTATAAAAATATTTTAAACTTTTTTTAACCCCTGCTTCCTCCTTTCCAGTAGTTCTAGTTGAACTTTGTGTCCAAGCTGTTTTGCTGAGGTTTTCCTTATATTTTGTAGTCATTATTTTCTTCTGGGTTTGAGTGTTCCGTATCACCAAAACAGTTTTTTTATGGTGGATTTTTTTAAATTATCCTTCCAGCTTACTTCCTGACTTCAGATTTTGTTAGAGCTGGTCAGACTGTTTATTTCAGGGGAGAATGTCTGGGCTGACTTTATGTCCTCTTGGCTCCTGCTACTGTTTTCTTGGAGAACTGCATGTATTCTTGGACAGCTTAGGGTGAGGACCTGTAAGCTTTCAGTGCTCCCCAAATGGCTTAATAGAGGGCAGGTTTATCATACCCTCCTGCTCTGAGCTCTGCAAGGTTCTGACCTGGGTTTGGGTTTGAGCAATAGGCCTGTGGGCTTCTCCCTGGAGTTCTAGTAGACTGATGCTGGACTCAGCCAGCTGGAATGTGCTGGATTTGGGACCTTTTCTTGACCAGGTGCACAGTCTTTCCTTAAGCTAAAGCTCTATGTGCATGTTCCTTCTCAGATGCTGTGCCCAGTGTCTGCAGACCATTGGCTCCCTATGCTGGCCTGGGATAGCAAAGAGGGACTTTTTTTTTTCCATTTCCTGATCATAACTTGATCTGATCTATTTCTACACCTCTATGAAGGAGTTATATAGAGTAAAACCAAGGTGTATTTCTTCCTGCTATTCAATTTGGCTCTACCCCCTACCTTCTGACCTCTTAAGATGAATTCCTCCAGATGCTCCTGTTTTGGGGTGATACTGTACAACTGCACCAAGACCTGGAAAGTGAAGAATCTTCTAAATGTGTTCTACAAGTATTCAGTAGTTTGGCCTAACCATACATGTAGGAGAAGCTAGGTGAAGGATACCTATTGTCCCAACTATAATAGAAAGTTGAACGAATAACTTACAGAGCTCATTCATCAGTATATCTTTCTTAGAGAGACACTGCAAACAGAATATGGCCTGAGTCCAGAACTTAACAAGACAGCAAACACAACTATCTTCGAGAGAGAAATCACAAAGTTCTTTTAATGCAAACTTAAGTCATTTTGCAGCTTCCTGACCACAACCCAGGCCATCAACCCTTCCTGGACTCTGCTTCCTTCACGACCCTTTAATTAACTGGTTCAACTATATTAACACTTGAATCCCTTACCTCCTGACCTCATCAATGCTCATACATGGCCAAACCTCAATCCTAAGCATTCTCTTTGTGTTGAATAGTTCTGGAAGTTAGGCAAGTTAGATAGTTAGATGCTGAATGGCTGTACTACAAGTTTATGTTATTCTAACTCAAATAGACCTAGTGGTACAAAGGAATCCTCGTATTCTTCCATAATCAACTATTGTGCTCCCAAAAAGGTTATTCAGAACCTTCTTTTCACATTCAGCCTCCCTCCTGCTCCCTCTCCGCCAGCCTAAGCAGTGGTGCTCACCTAATTATTTTACTTAGAAAAGGACATCACCAGGCACTTGACACACTTATTAGCTGTGTGACCTTGGGCAAGTCACTTAAGCCCAATTGCCCTGCCTTCCCTCCAAAAAAAAAAAAAAAAAGACATCACCACCATGAAACCCTGACATCACCAAAAGATCAAATAAGATATGTGTAAAGAGCTTATTAGCACAGTGTTTGGCACCTGGTAGTTTAAGATAGGGGAAGCTAGGTGGCACAGTGAATAGAGTGCCAGGCCTAGAGTCAGAAAGACCCATCTTCCTGATTTCAAATCTATTCTCAGATACTTTACCAGCTGTGTGACCCTGGGCTAGTCACTTAACATTTTCCTCAGTTTCCTCATCTGCAAAATGAGCTGGAGAAGGAAATGACAAACCACCCTAGGATCTTTGCCAAGAAAACTACAAATAGGGTCACAAAGAGTCAGATACAACTTTGACAAGCTCTTTGTTCAGTTGTTTTTCTCCATTCTCTCCTGTGCCTGTCTGAGGAAACATCCCTTGGAAAGTCAATTTTTCCTTTTGTGCTCTTGATTCTACCACTACTGGCCACCTATGCCCTTAATTATCCACCCCTCAAATGCCAGTAGATAGATTTTTTTTTTTTACCTTTGCAAAAAACGTGTAATTTTATTTAATCAGTTTTTATATTCTAGATCCTTGAGGGATAGTACATCACTCAGATCCTGTGTCCAATGGCCTTGGCAGGAAGATTGCTTCTGAATTTGGCTTGAACCATTCCACTATTTCTATGAGCCCGAGTAACTTTTCCCCAGATAAGTCTTGCTCTGTTTGGTTTCCCACCATGAGTCACTGTGTTGTTTTTGGCTTTGTATACATAAGCATATCTCTTGCCCAAATAGAATTCAGTTTCATCCCGAGCATAGACTCCTTTAATTTTCAGAAGAGCTGTATGTTCCCTCTGGTTTCGTAGGCCTCGCTTGTAGCCAGCAAAAATGGCCTTGGACCAGTGTCTTCCAGATATTTTGCTGTTCTAGAAGCCCTGTTTCCACCAGGCCTCTCAGGCTCCAAGATGGAGGAAAAAGGAAGTACCCAGTAGATAGGTTCTTGCCCTAAGGCTTACAAACATGGCCAGTTTTCCCTCATGCTTATAAATCCTTCACTTGATCCTATCATTCCTTCCCAAGTTATCTTGCATCTTTCTTTTCCAATGCCAATTTGTGAGAAAAAGCAACTTATACCTGTTGCTTCTGTTTTCTTGTCTACTACTTACTTCAAAATCCCTTTCAGTCTCGTTTCTAACCCCACCACTCAATTCAAACTGCTCTCTCCAGTAACCTCTCTCCAAGGTTATTAATGAGCAATTGCCAACTCTAGTAGGAAGTTCTATTCTCAGTTCTCATCCTTCTTGACCCTTTTAGATTCTTTCCAGGTTTTCTTGTCACCATTCTCATCATACCTGTTGGAGCCATCTACCTACTAACAGTGGGTGTCCCCCAAAACTATCTTAAAGTCCTCTATTCTATATATTCTTTTGGGAATCTCATTAACTTCTCCTGGGTTCACTTGTCTCTACGCAAATCAATCACATATTAAGTACCTGTTATGTACCAAGTACCTATTATGTGAGAGGTGTCAAATTCAGACATAAATAGCAGTCCTTCTCCCTCACTTCCCATATCCAGTCATTGGCCAAAATCTTGTCAATTCTCCCTCCACAGCACCTCACATCTTGTTCTCATCTCTGTACTAAGAAGGCAACCAATCTAGGTCAAGATATTATCTCTTGCCTAGATTACTGCAAGAGCCTCCTATTTCAACTCCAAGTGCCCAGTTTCTCTCCTCTTCAAACCACTCTTGACATGGGGCTAAAATAATCTTCCTAAAACACAAATCACCTATTCAAAAATCTTCAGTTATTTCTAAATGCTTCTATGATAAAATACTAACTCTTCCCAATCTGGCTCCAGTCTATCTTTTCAGACTTATTGCATGCTACTACTACCTTTCAAGATCTCTATGTTCTGGCCTAAAGTGCCACTGAAGTAGGCACTCCACCTCATGCTGATGTCTTTCCACTTCTCTTCACCTTCAGAGAATCCCTAGTTCAGCACAGGAGCCACAGCAGGCACTTAATCAACGTTTGCTGGATTGGACTGAATAATGTAAATGAAGACACACAAAAAGGCAACAATTCAGACTTTAGAGGGCAGATGATGAAATACTTTCCCTTATGTGGAGATAGGAAACAGGCCACTGATAGTGACAGGGAACAACACTAACAGAAGTTCTATTTTTTTTGTTGTAACTGTTTTTCTTTGTTGTGAGAGGTCTGGGGGTGGGGAAAGGCACACTGGACAAGTAACAAAATCACAGGCATTTGGTCAATTTGTGTTGCTTTTCTTCTTAATTCATAGTTACAAAGAATCTGTTGGGGGCTCTGTTGGGAAGTAATGGAAGTGACAGTGATGTGAGAAAACCAAAGGAAAACAATAGTTGGCTAAGTATTTTAGTATTTATGTACTTGTGGAATGAGAGAAATCTAGTAACATTTGATGGACTGGTAAATATTCTGGATTTCCTCAGAGTATTGGAGTGTCAAAATTATTTTAAATTCTTAATCTTTAATCATAAATTGACACCCACTTGTCAGTGGGAACTTGTGATAATGGATGACTGTTATTTGACAGTCTCTCCTACTTTAAGGGGGAGATGTGAAAATCTCTTCAAACACGGCTCTAGTATATTTTTTAAGACAAGTGGTTAGAGGTGCAAGCAAACAAAGCTCAAAATTGAGAATTTCCACTGTTTCTTTGTAGGGTTGTATTACAAAAGGATATATATCAGATATATACTGTCAATTAAATAAAACACTACATATAGCAAAAAGTTAAAAAAAACAGTATGAAGAGACACCACAGAGTAACATATAAAACCTAATTTTATTTATTTAGCTGTAACAAAGACAAAAGGATTCTCATCTTCAGTATTTTAAGGAACTCATCCCAGACTCTCTAAATCTTCAGAGGAATCTAGAATAGCTTTTGAGGCCAATTTGTCACAACAGACTGGAATTAAAAAATCCATTTTTCAGACTAAAGTGAACTGCAAAAATAGCAAAAGCTTGTCAGAAGCTCCCAGCTTATGTTAACGGAGGTCGGTGGGACATGGTAAAAGAGTTAATTAGGCTACTCACAGAAGTAGGAATAAGCTAATCAGGCTTTGATATTCCCTATGGGTAGTTACCTGATTGATCCAGAATACAAAAGAGCAGAGACAAGCCTCTGAGACTTCTCAATCTCCTCTTCTCAAGGAGTCAGTGCTGCTATACACATGTGGACACACGCGTGGATGTGTACATACATATACGTGTGTGTGGATATACATACATGCGTATATGGCATATTCCTGGTTGCACATCCTCCCACATCCTATTCTTTTCCATAACCCTGCACCATGTGGGCCTCCTGTCTTACGGAAGATGAATACTGTGAGAGGAGGGCTTATAGGCCTAGATGACTGCCACTGGGCATGGGATTCTTGAGTCAATAAGCTACAAATATCCTCTTGGGTGAATTCAGCCACTTGTGTTAATAAAGACTGTAAGCTTCTGCTGGTGGTGATCCATATGGCCTCAGTATAAGTCTGTCTGAAGAAAGAACTGGTTTAGGTCGTTTTTGCAGAAGGGAAAAAGATGTTTCTTCTCCTGCCTCTCCACTGTGGAAAGATAGAAAATTCCCTCCTTCAGTAATATGTGGAATCTGAAAAAGAAGTCAGTGGTTTTTAAAACAGCTAATTTATAGTATCTTTTAGTGAGAAAAATCAGTGTTGGCATGGCCATTTTAAACACAAAGTGATTCCTTGTTTATTTTAATAACATGTTTTAAAAATAACCACTTAAAAGTTTTGCGCAATTCTGGGAATTTTCAATGTCAGTCACCAATTTTAAAATGTTCAGTTTTTACTAACACAATGTCTCCTGTTCTCTGCTATGAAGAAAATAGAAAAGTAGATAATTTTCTCGTTAGGAAGCTGTGTGATGATATAATTACTTTGTCATTACATGGTCTCTAACCAGATTCTAACCAGGAACATCTCACCTAGGTAACGAGCAGGCTATGTTCTGTGATCCTGGCAAATGAAGGTTAGAGATCACAGTACTCTCAAAGTTCTTTTCTTATTTTCTGCATGAAGAAAGAAATCTAATGAGATCTAAAAATGTGCTTCCCTGACAAGAAAACATGACTCAGTGGGTATAATTGTAGGAGTTTCATCTGAATGCTATAAAGTCTGACTAGAAATAAGAAAACAATAAATAGCTATATGAAATCTTGTTTCAAGTGAGAGTTCAAAGCTGATCTAAGAACAATACAGAAGACCTGGGTGTAGAGGCTGGATGATGATCCACCTCCAGAACAAAGGCTAGGAGGAAGAGGAGTGGAGAAGTGGGGGACTAGATATCTCAAAAGGAGTGAATTAAGGGGGGGGGAGGGATTGATTGATTATGGGAGGAGGAGAAACAGGGGGCAGAACTTTAGGGTTCACTTATTCTAAAACTCCTTCTATGACATCTGAGACAAATGGGCATGCTGCCTCCAATGATGGACAACTTACTACCTCTTGAGATGGTCCATTCCTCTTTTGGACAGTTCTAATTGTGAGTTCAAGGATAAATTTCCCCCAAAAGTCATGAAATTAATGTCAACAATCAGAAGCATTTATTTATCAGTCAGTGGTCAGAAAACTGGGAGATAAACTTAATTGCAGGTAAATGCAGAGTAATGCACCTAGGGAAACAGTCTAAAACTACTCCAATTACTCAATGAATCTATGATCTTGGTATAGAGAGATGCCCTGTATTTACAACATCACAGTTCCTTTAAGCTCAGGTCCTATATTTAGTGCTAGGAAGATGAAAAAACAAAACAACCACCCCACCCCCACAGTCCTTATCCCTAAGGAATCAATAAATAGACTAAGGGGATATGACATATTTAAGGATTTAGGTTCTTCTTATCCATAAATCCTCTACAGGATGGTCACCCAATGTGGACCACTTGTGATGTTGTGGGGAGACAAAGGAACCCATGAATTATTCATCTCTTCCTTGCTCTCATTAGATGACTAGCCCACTTCCTTTTTAGGTCATACATCTGGTGATAAACTTTACACAGCTGTTTCTGTACAATTCTTCATTGATAGTATGTTGCAACCCACTTAAACTTACCCTGTACCTTCTCCATTGCCCTGTGGGTGATCTAAACTTTTAATTCTTCAGAAATTGTGGTATTCCAAGACTCTTAGGCACTGAGGATAACTGGAAGAATACTGATGTTAATAAGATGGTCCTTTGTTTCAGGGAAAAGCATGGGCTTGTTAAAAACACTGTGCAATTTCCCAAAGGCAATCCAGCCTGTTTTCTTCCTCCTATTCAATTCTGGGCCCACCTCTTTCTTATCTGCAGTATCTGTCCAAGAGGTATGTCCTAAAGGACCAATTCTCTGGGATATCCATCCAAATAATTGTGATCTTAAGATGTACAGAGGCACAGTGACTTGATCTGTTGAGGTTCTGGTACCTCTCTACTCTCCCCTAGTCAGATTACATCTGGAACACTAGGGATCATCGGTTCAACCTACCATATTTAGGACGGACATTAATAAGCTGAAGTGTCCAGGGAAAGGCAAGCAGGTTGCTGGACGGCCTCTAATTCAAGCCCAGGGATGTTTAGTGTGAAGGACTTAGAGAGGACATGACAGCTGTTCTGAGGTATCTAAAGGACTGTCATGTAGAAGTGGGATCAGTCTTGCTCTGCTTGGTTCTAGAGACTAATAGCACTAGGAGCAACACAACCAAAAAGTACACTAGAAATTTAATGCTGACAGAAGGAAAAACGTCTTAAAGGGAGAGCAGAGGCTGCCTAGAGGGTTAATGAGTATCCCTCCATGGAAATCTTCAGAGACAGTTGGTGTGATGTAGAAGGGCTTTTCACTCAGACAGGGGGAGGGCTAGATAGGATTCTCTTCCAAGACTGACATTTTGTGACAATCAATGTAATCAGAGCACCATAAACAAGCAAACCAGCATTTATTAAGTACCTCTTGTGTACTGGGCACTCTGCTAGGGCTTGGGAATGAAGACAAAAAATTCAGCAGTACCTCTCCCTCAAATCAATTACATTCTTTTGGAGAGACAACATGCACTTAAATGAGTGGCTGAGACAAACACAGATAACACATGTTTTTCCAGTTTATTAACACAGCTGACATTGCATAGATTTGCAAAGTACCTTTCTCACAATAACCCTGGGATTGTTACAAGTATTATTTTCCCCAATCAGTAGATGAGGAAATAGGCTCTGAGAGATAAAGTGACTTGCTTACAATAAGTGTCCAAGGCAGGAATTTGAACCCAGGTTTCCAGATTCTAAGTCCAATAATTTTCTTTCACTATATTATTTTGTGGACCTGGGTTCTCATTATGCCAAACTCTGGCAATTTCTACAGCGATCTAGAAAGGACATGAATGAGAGCCTGTCAAAAGACCCTGAGAGTCACCCATTCTTCTAAGAATCCCCTTAGAGATTTAGGACCGTATCCAGAAGACAAATTTTGTGGCCATAACAATTCAAAAAAACTTTTTTCATTAAGGTACCAAAGGGTTGTGGATTGTATTGTAGAATATTGATGGAATACCCATACTGATGAAATCACAAATATTTAAAACATTCAAGTATTACTCACTGTCAATCTCCAGAATTTCTAATCTATTTTGACCACTGCCCTTCCTTGTATAATTAAGGAGGGTTCTATGTCCTAAGAAACCCTCCTAGGAGCCAGGGAGTCTGCTATTCATGGTCCACTAACAATGTCCTCAGGATGCAGATGGGTTCAATACATCCATCAAGCATTCCTTTATGTCAGACAGGAGCGGGTACTAGCCCCACTCTTCCTGATGTAACCAATCATGTTGTCCTCACCCCTAGCATGCTGTCTACCCGTAACTAATTGAATTGTCTTTCCAACCTACCCAACTGTGTACTTCCCAAAACTGCATTAGGGCCAGCGAACCCCACCTCTGGGTCTTTTGGTCGCTGACCCAATTTATTGGTTAGTGCTAGCCTACTGCTAGCTAACTAATAAATCGATAATGTTCTCTGCATACAGAAGATGCCTAATGTTTGCTGAATAAATGATGTACAAATGAGTATCTTAACCAGATCATGAAAAGTAAAATTTAACGTTTCATATTATTAATGAAGCTTCATATTCAAGGCCAAGTAAGAAAACAAACCCCTCACTCACCTAATCTCAGCATGAGTAATCTTCAATGATCCACATCTGCATCCTCAAACTGTCCAGCGACAGTTGGTGCGGTGTCTATCTCCATCCCATCTTGGAGAGAAAGCAGAAAGCCAAGAGTAAGACAAAACTATTTCAAACTGTTTAGTGAATATTTAGAAAAAGGAAGCAGTGTTCACAAAATGCCACTGTGGCCACATCAAAAACAGATTAAGAAAGACTAATCTTATTTCTTTTACTGACAGGGTTACTATACTGGTAGGTCAAAGGAATGCCATAGATATAGTTTAACTAAATTTAGCAAATATTTGGCAAAGTATCTCATACTATTCTTGTGAGAAAGATGTGGAATATACCAGTGGTCTCAAAAGTGGGGTGCATGATGATATACTAAGGCAGAAGGAAATATAACTATAATTTATATTTATCTAAAAATAAGCTTTATCCATATTTAATATACACAGTGAAAATGGCACCCTCATTTGGATGGTACTTTATCACAGTAGTATGTGAAGTCTCCAACGAGCAGAGTGGGAATTACATAATTGGAGGGAGAACGACAGTGGCACTTTCATCCTGTATTTCAATGCACTACAGTTTACATGGGCCCAATTAAGTGGAATCACAAATATTTTCTCTGACCCTTTAAAATGTCTATTTTTTATAAAATGCATAATATTTAGCACGGTGGTAACAAGTAAGCAATTTAAAAATGAATTTGCATCTATTGGGAGAGTATTTGTTCAACTTTTTTTTACTGGAGTAAATAAAACCCCTTTTAAGTAAAATCAAAAAAATTTAGAGATTACTGGACAGTTATACAATTAGATGGATTAAGAAATGGTTGAATAGTTGGATTCAAAGAGTGGTTAGTTATTAACTTGTTAGGTAATCCAGGTTTCTAGTGGAGTGCTTAGCCTTGAGCTGTTTAACATTTTTATCAGTAACATAACGGTATCTGCATCGTAGGTAGGAAGAGGGTATACTTATGAATCTGAACGTGACATAAAGGGATAGCTAACTCGGTAGTGGACAGAGCAGGGATCCAAAAAGAGAGAGCACTGGGCTAAAATGAAGCAGATGGAATGCAGTAAGGCTAAGTGTACAATTTTACATGTAGGTCCAAAAAATTAACTCCACAAGATGGAAATTGCAGAGCTAAGTCAGCAGTCTGTCTGAAGAAGATGTAAAGAGGGGTGGGGAGTCTTTGCAGACTGCCAGCAGTGTTATGTGTCAGCTGTAGCTTCACTGAGAGTGACACAGCAGTGCATCGAGGGGGAACGCTGTGTTTAGTTCTGGAAGAATGATGCTACGGTAGGGATTGTACAGAGAAAGGCAGCTAGGATGGTGAAAGATCAGAATCCATATTTATTCTGTAAAGATCAGCTGCAAAAGCAAAAATGTTTAACCTGAAGAAAACTCAGGGACACACTGAATAAATGTCTATAAATGTCTTCAAAATATCTTCAGGGTTGTCATGTGGAAGAGGGAGGGAACTTGTTCTGTCTGACCATAGAGGAAAGAACCAGAAACAAGAGCTGGAAACGGCAATTTAAGCTGGCTGTCAGATAATGATTTCTTAACAATTAGAAATATCTAAAAGAAGGATGAGCTGTTTTAGGAGTGGTGAGTTTCTCCATCACTGGAGGTCTTCAAGCAGAGGCTGGATGACCAATTGTCAACTATGTATCACGGAAAGTCCTTTTCAGATATGGTTGTGGCTGTATGGCTGCCCTTCTAACTTTAAAATTCTGTGAATTGTGAATACTTTTGTTCAGAGTAAGTTACATTATGACAGAAAAAGAGCTGGCATCCTCTGATGGCAAGAAGCTGGAAATGATTTAAAATAGAACATCTACAGGCATATGAAAAAATGCTCTGGATCACTACTGATTAGAGAAATGCAAATCAAAACAACTCTTAGGTACCACATCTCTCCTGTCAGATTGGCTAAAATAACAAAACAAGAAAATGATAAATGCTGGAGAGGATGTGGGAAAATTGGAACATTGTTACATTGCTCATGGAGTTGTGAGCTGATCCAGCCATTCTGGAGAGCAACTTGGAACTATGCCCAAAGGGCTATACAAATGTTCATACCCTTTGACCCAGCAATACCACTTCTAGGGTTATATCCCAAAGACATCACACAAGCGGGAAAAGGACCCATATGTACAAAAATATTTATAGCGGCTCTTTTTGTGGTAGCAAAGAATTGGAAATCAAGGGGATGCCCATCAATTGGGTAATGGCTGAACAAGCGCATCAGAACCAGGAGAACATTATACACACCCACAGACACAGGGATTCTGTGACGACTAACCCTGATAGACTTTGCTCCTCTCAAGACAACTCCAAAGGACTCAGGATGGAGAGTGCTATCTACATCCAGAGAAAGAACTATGGAGTCTGAATGCAGATTGAGGCACACTTTATGCTTGCCTTTTTTTCTTCCCCTTTTTTTTTCTCTTTTGTTTTTTGTTTTTGCTTTGGTGGGTTTTTTTGGTTCTGTTTCCTTTCTCATAATTCATTCCATTGGTCATAATTCTTCTTCACAATTTGACTAGTGTGTTATACGTAGAAGATATATCAGATTCCATGCCATCTGGGGGGGAGGGGAGAAAACTTGGAACTCAAAATTATGTAGAACTCAGTGTTGTAAATTAAAAATAAAAAATCTAATAAAAAAAAAAAAGTGAGCCAAAGGATGACCCCTTTAATTAGACCACCTATTGTGGTCCAATTTGTGAGCTCCAGAGTGAAATGGGTTTAAGGTTTGGTGAGGAGGAGAGAGGGGGCGCGGGGAGAGAGACAGAGTCACGTCATTCTGTAACTTATACAATTAACTCTGAAAATGGGAGAGAATTTCTAGGTAATAACCACCTAGGCATATAAACATGGAATGAAAGATCATTACAGGAACAGAATTGTATTCTGAAGCCCCATTTCCCCCCCCCCATTCAAATCCTTTTTCAAAAGCTAAGGTGCAGTAACACTTACCTTTCCCCCCTAGAGGGGAAATTCAAGTTTAGATAAAAGACTGTTTAAAAATGAAGTGTGGAGTGCTACAAGGGTCTAATCTTTTCCCACTATGATCCCACTCATGCTCTCTTTTGTGATTTCCCCCTATCCACTGGTGCCTTCCCTGCTGCCTCTACGTACGATGTTTCCTCCAGTTTTAAAATGCTCTCAACCTGACCATTCTTCTCTCATCCTCAGTCATACTCCTTAGGAAATGATAGACATGAGGTGCTCCCATTTTCCCTTCTCCCACTCTACCTTCTGACTCATCATTCAACTGAAACTGACCCTTGCCAAAGTGACCTGTGATCTCTGAATTATACATTTCCCTGGTCTTCTCTCCACCTCTATTCCTGCTGACCTCTCTGCAGCTTTGGAAGCTGCTGATCATGCGCTTGTTCTTCAAGCTTTTGGGACACTGTTCTCTGGTTCTCCTCCTACCTGTCTGACCACTCCTCCTAAGTCTCCTTTGCTGCTTCTTCATCCAGGTCATGCTCACAAATCATGGGTGCCCTCAAGGCTCTGTCCTGGCTTTTCTCTCCATTCCTTTATTCTCTATCTGCTCCCCTCTTCTGCTCCCTTGGATTTAATGACTGTCTCTATGCAAATAATTCCCAGAGTTATATATCCTTCCCTAGTTTCTCTCCTGAGTTCCAGTCCCTCATCACCAACTGTTTGGACATCTAGAACTCAATGTCCCTCATGAACATATCCAAAACAGAATTCATTATCATTTCCTCTAAAGCTTCCCCCATTCCAAACTTTCCCATTACTGTCAAGGATACTACCTATCCTCTCAGACCCAAAGGTTTACATCCTGAGACTGACCCTTACCCCACAAACCCACTGTTTCACAACCTCTCCCGGCTGTCCTCTTCTCTCCACTCAAACGGCTGCCACCCTAGCTTAGGCCCGCACTACCTCTCACCTAGCTTCCTCAAAGGTGTCCTAGAATAGTTCCTCACCACTCCTAAGTTCTTCCTAGGCTCTTCCTAGGCTTCCTAGAGTCCTACAAGGCTCAGCTGAAATCCCACTTTTTCCAGGAGGCTTTTTCTGATTCCCTGGCTACTAGTGCCTTCCTCCAGAAGATTAATTCCTGCCTGCTCAGAATTCTTGCCCAGAAATGAATTAGCAGAATTTAATGTCAATTTTGCAATGTCTTAAGTGTCTAGCAGTCAGCAAACCCTGCT
The DNA here is from genome assembly GCF_011100635.1 of Trichosurus vulpecula. Classification (NCBI taxonomy): domain Eukaryota; kingdom Metazoa; phylum Chordata; class Mammalia; order Diprotodontia; family Phalangeridae; genus Trichosurus; species Trichosurus vulpecula. The sequence goes on along the minus strand of NC_050574.1, from coordinate 118,201,077 downwards.
CTCCCAATCTCTACCAGTTTCAGCATTAGAATTATACAACTTTCACTCCCTATGAGCAACCACCATACTTTGGTCAAAGTTTTTAAACTGTCAGCTTTGTGGAAAGCATCCAAAAGGACTTAGGTGGCATGTACCAGAAGCAGAGTGGTACAACGGATACTGAATTTGGAGTCCCAAGGCCTGGATTCAAATCCCCACCGAAGAGTGATTTACTACCTATGTGACCTTCGGCAGGTCAATTTCTCTTCAGTGGGCCTCAGTTTACTCATCCCTAAGACGAGGAGACTGGACTAGCTGGCCTTCTAAGGCCCCTGCCAGTTCTAAAACTAGAAACCCATGAAGAAAAGACTGAATATCTGATGTTATTGTTCAGGCCTAATATAAAAGTTCTGGAAAAGACTCACCTTCATAATCCCTAATTGAGTCTTCTGTCCTTACTCCAGCCATGTTATATTGGCTGCTCACAGACTGAGCAAGCATTCCTTCCAATCGCTCCAGAGTAGCTTGTCCTTCTGCAGTTAAATGAGACAATCCTTCTTCGTAGGTGTAAAATGTAGGAATATCCCCCTGTCCTTGTTCTGAATGTACAAATTTTTAAAAAACCAAATGAGATAACAAAGTACTTTGCAAATCTTAGAGCATTATGCAAATGCTAGCTATTATTACTTCAAGTTATGGCATAACACTTAGAAAAAAAAATCCATGTTAACATGTTGCTGCTTAAAAGAAAATACAATTAAATTCTGGCTCCAGAACTCAAAACTCAAGCAGGAGGGCAGTGGAGAAATAAATCCAACAGGCATACACCCCAGTATGCAGTAATCCTTCCCAAAAGGACCAAAAGCTTTAGAGGGTGAAGAATGCTATATGAACAAAGGAAAATGCTTTATACAAGAAGTAAGTAAATGTTTAGCCATGAGAGGCAAAATCCCAGAAGAGGGGTTTGTGTCAGATATGACACAGTATGTAAAGGAAAGGAAACATTAACATACATACAAGTAAATTATGTGTGTGCACACAAGACCAATTGGGACCAGGACAGTTCTTTCAGGATACTGACTGTCCTAGGTCAGCGAACAACATCTCATAGTCAGGGTCTATCCTACAGAAATGACAAAGAAGAGTTTTTTGAAAAGTGGAAATGATCCGTTAAAGTGGGTAAAAAACAGGACTCAGTCTTAGGAGAATAAGACATCATCCCAGGTTCCTTTTTCATGCCTTGTTTTTATTCTACTGATACCTTTTTCTCACATGCTGTGGCCTAAGTATGTGATATTTTGCATGTGTTTGCTTATTCAAAAGATAAAAGGAATAAACTGTGACATTCATCTTTCTATATGTAGACAAATAAAACAAATACCAACACTGTACCACATAACACACATACCCATAAAGGATTATAAACCTCTGCCACAACAGATAGGTTGAATCAAAACTGAAGCACAACATTTCACTAACCGTGTGCTTCCACATCATATTCTTCTCCATCATAATCATCTGAATCTTCATCCTCAGGATCTGGATGTAAAGCTTGACATTCACACATTGCAGCAAACAACGCTTCCACTGAACAATAAATAAATAAACCATCTTTTCTTCAGTCAACAAGAAAAATGAGCCTAATGAGATTATGATGAATACAGACTATATGAATACAGATTTAGGGCTGGAAGGGACCTCAGAATTCATCTCCCCTCATCTTACAAATAAGTTGTGGGACTGGAAAGGCTGTGAATTGGCCCAATTGCTCTTGAAACAATTGAGTATTACGTAAGAAAAGTTACTAAACTGTTCATACCTTCTGATTCAGTCCTCCTCCTACTGGATGGCTATTACCTGCTCTAACGCCCTGACCCACAAAAAAGTCAGTGACAGAAAAGAAAGATCCAATGTACAGGACAAAATACTATCCTACAAAATATTCACAGCAATATTCTTTTGGGTAAAGCGAAATGCTACAAACAAAATGTGTGCCCAGTGATTTAATACATGGCTGACAAAACCGTGGTATGTAAACATGTAATGGAATGCTACTGTGCCGTGGGAAAATGATGAACTGTAATGAACAATCTGTCCTGAAACACATCAGGAAACAAACCTTCCTCCCCTCAAAGGAAAGGGAGGATTATGGATGTGGAATGTGGTATATACACTGTTAGACTAACGCTAGACTGCTCAATCATTAGCTTTTTTCCTTTGTTACAAGGAAGGATTCAACGAGTACACAATAAAGAACTGAGTACGGAATAACTAAAGGCAACATAAAACTTTTTTTTAATAGAACATTGGGGAAAAATGACCAGAACTATGTACTTCTCTGATATGCTGGACAATTGGTAATTAAATGTATTTTCTGAAAACAAATATCCCTCAGTGTTCACTGACCACAGGATTCAGAACTTTTAAGATTTTAAAAATCATTTAGCACAACCCTCTTACCTCTTCATCTGACAGATGACTAGCTCAAGGTCACATGGGAAGTAAAAGTGACAGAGCCAAAAATCCAACCCCAGGTCTTCTGACTCCTAATCTAGCATTTCCTCTCCGCCCCGCCTCCCCCAAATACCCCACTGCTCCAACCTTGTATTACTGTATTATCAAAGATACTGAAATTGAGAATAAACACTCACGTAGGCTATAAGCTTTTACTCAATGAAAGAAAAACCAGTGAACAGGAGAATACTCACATGCTGACTTGTCACTCGGTACAAATCTGAACTCAGCAATTGGTTCAATATCTTCATCACTGTCCTCATCTTCTTCCCCTTCTGCCACTGGAGTTTCTTTTAGTTCTTTTGGTTCTTCCTCTAAGGGTAATGGGGAGGGGAGAGAGAGAGATTTTTTTACATTATACCATCTTGTTTTTAACTGGACTACTGAAACTATACCAAAGGAAATTTAAGGAGATGTCTAAATATTATAAATCTACTTTTATTAAATCAACTATGAAGCATTTTGGGGTCAAAATGTAAAAACTGCACTGAAAACCACTTAGCAACAGCTTTATGTTGCCTTTTGTTCGTAATATGTTCTACTACCTTTCTTAATGGACACAAAGTTAGTCATTGCTTCAACAGCTAGCATGTGGTCAATAAACACGGTATGATGCAGGTGAACTGTGGGACAGAGGGCTGATGAGAATTAATGGAAAGAGGCCCATGAAGAATCATGGGAAAGGTAAATATGCCAAAAGGAGGCTGACTAATTTCTCAAAAAGACTGGAATATAACAAGCTAATCAGAAAGCCTACAGAAATAACACCATTAGAGAAGCAAAGTCAGTACTGCTACTTCCCAATAATATACTACAAATAAAATTAAAATCTACTTATTTTTGCCTCAAGAAATAAATCATAATTACCTCAGCTTCTAAAAAGGGCTTTTTAAAAAGATTGTACATCTAGACTAATAACACACGTTTAAGGTTGAATACAACTCCAAGTTCCTATTCAAGAGGTCAGAGAAAATTTATGCAGCACTTTCAGGTATTAGGCACGGAGAAGGGAGGGGAAAAGATATAACAAAGTATTTCAAAATGCTATTTTAAGTTATTCATCCAATCTGGATGAAAAGCAATAGGGTCTACATGGTCAATCTTAGCAATTCACAAAGGGAGAGATGACTTTTATTTAAAGAGTCAGAAATGTTGAGGGAAGGTAGAAATCAAGTAATGTTTTAAACAAAGGTATAAATCTTTTACCAACTGAACACAGAAAACGGCAGCAGTGTCAAGACTCACAACGTAGGAAGAGGATGCTCGCTGCTAGATTCAGGGAATAAAGTTGTTAATGAATTCTAACCTGGCAACCCAACACATTTCTACCTCTATAAGCTGGAAAGTTTTCTTCTGAAATCACTGCTCTAGAGAATAGTTTTTGTAAAATTTTGTTTCCCAGCAAATACTGAAAAAAATTCAAGATTATTTTATACACACACACACACATACACACACGCCCTACACCACAGCCAAATTCAGTGTTCTCTGACTATGCCCTGCACTTCCCATACTCCCCATCCTGTACGGAAGTATTATAAGCATCAGCGACCATCATTCTGCCATTCTATCCAAATGAAATGCTCTTGTCTCCCAATCATCTTTCAATGTCCAGTTCCAAAGCCACCTCCTTAGCTGTCTTCCTTCATCCTTCAGGCCAAAAACAATCTCTCGCCTCTGAACTTCTATTATCATGTTTTTCACTCTCTTACAGCGCCCACAACATACTATCTTCTAGGAGCTATAAGGGTCCTTCTCAGCCCTACTATTCTAAGCTTACACAATTACTTGTACATATATTTCTCTTATGTCCTATAACAGACAAAACTAGAGATTATTTTATTGCTATTTGAATCCCAATAGCTTCTAAAGCATTCTGTCTTACACAGTACAGATGTTACATTTACTGAATGAACACTAACATCAAATCAAATGCAATATACAACTCTCTTCAATCAAAACACAGCTGAAGAATGAAATGGAATTTTGGTTTTGTGCCTAAGGTCCTACACTTGAGTAGTTAACAGTCATATTTTTTCATTCGGTGCCTCTAATCTTTGGAGGATCTACAACAGTCAAAATTTAAGAACCCATAACAAAAAATAAATTACTTTGGTGCTATGAATGAATTTAAAATAATCATTTAGAAATCCAGGAGAAATTAAATGAATTCAATTTTAAAATGGCAACTGAAGAAACAAGAGACATCCATATGGACATTGTCAAATACTTCCTCTATAGAAACTGGAGGGAAAATTGATTTAATAGGCATAATCATTGTTGAATTAATCCTAACCCCAATAAAAATTCTTCCTTAATCACCTGGAAAAGAAAGGGCTGTGACCTAAATCTTTAAGTATGCGTAATCAGCACTTCTAACAAAAGTAGGGCAAAGCTGAACAAAAGAGACAAAGAGTCATTCTATAATTAAAGAATTCTAAGTGGTAAGTGCCCAGAAAACAAGGGGCAGGGAAAGACAAGGAATGTAACAATCACCCTTCTTAAATAATGTGCTAAAATGTAAAATTCCCATTCCACATGATGAAATAGAATTCAAGCCCCTGACAAAGAACTCCAAAGGGACTTCCAACTTCTGTTGTATAGATGTTCAACTAAATGGAAAAGAGTATTAAAAATAAGTGGGGCAACCAACTATTAATTCAAAAGTCTTAAAAATGTTGATTTTTTTGCACTGAGGATTTCAACGCAATTTCATTTGAAGGAGATCTGATCTAAGTTCTTTGTCCTAAAATCCAAATTAAGAGCCTTCAAAGGAATGCTACCATCTCTCAATAACATTAGATTATCTTTCATAACATAATTTTGCTGAGAAAGGGGGATAAGATTAAGGAAGTCATACTCTTACCTCCAAATCGAGCATTCACCATAACATACAAGTGCTCTTGTGGATAGGCATTTAGGTCCCTGGAGACAGCATGTAAACTAATGGTGGGATAGTCCAGCGAAAATCCTATTCCAGAGCCATCTAACCAGGACAGGCGGCTGAAAAATATAGTTAAGCAAGTTAGTTATAGAACTTGTACTAATTTAACATATCAAAGTTTATTAAAATGTTATGTTTTCATGTAAATATCACACATATGCCTTCAAAACAATTACTTAAAAATGAAATTTGGCAGCAGGTATATAATTATTTCGGGTCTGCTTTTCTTTGAAACCTATTCCTTTTCCCAGTTTTGTTTCTGACAGAAGTTAAAACACGAAATTCTACATTTCTAAGTCATATTGATGCTAGTATTTGCATAGTAAGAGCAAGGTTCAGAGTATTTTTTTGTGATTTTTATCACTGAATAATGCTTCAATTTCACCATTCTTTTTTCTCACAACCAGATCCTTGTCATTCCTTTCCCCATTCCCCAAGAAGGGTGTGATAAAGACCAGTTTAGCTAAATAGACCTGGGAGGAAAAAAATTTTTTTTTAATAATATGACTATATTATTAATATAAAGTAATTTCTGTTGGCAAACTACAAATAAGAAGTCTAGTTTAATGTATCATATTAAGAATCTGCCCTGGGATAAGAACAAAAACATTTAACAAAAACTGCTGGGAAAACTGGAAAATAGTATGGCAGAAACTAGGCACAGACCAACATCTTACACCCAAAAACCAAGTCAAATTGGGTACATGATTTAGATAAAAAAGCTGATACTATAAGCAAACTAGGAAAGCAAGGAAGTTCACCCGTCAGATCCCTGGAGAAGGGAAGACCAAACAAGAGATAGAGAACATTATGAAATGCAAAATGGATGATTCTAATTACATTAAATTGAAAAATTTTTGCACAAAGCCAATGCAACCAAGATTAGAAGGGAAGTAGAATGCTAGGAAACAATTTTTACAACAAATGTCTCTGATAAAGGCCTCGTTTCTAAAAAATATAGAGAACGGAGTTGAATTTATAGGAATACAAGTCACTCCCCAATTGATAAAAGGTCGAAGGATGTAAACAGGCAGTTTTTCAGAGGAAGAAATTAAAGCTATCTATAGTCATATAAAAAAGTGCTCTAAATCACTATTGATTAGAAAAAATGCACATCAAAACAACTCTGACGTACCACATCACACCTATCAGATTGGCTAATGTGACAAAACAGGAAAATGATAAATGTTGGAGATGTGGGAAAATTAGAATACTAATGCATTGTTGGTGGAGCTGTGAACTGATCCACCCATTCTGGAGAGCAATCTGGAACTATGCCCAAAGGGTTATAAAACTGTGCATATACCCTTGACCCAGTAATACCACTTTTAGGGCTGTATCTCAAAGAGATCATAAAAATGGGAAAGGATCCACATGTACAAAAATATTTGTAGCATCTCTTTTTGTGGTGGCTGAGAATTGGAAATGTACATTGGGATGTACATCAATTGGACAAGTTGTGGTATATGAATATAATGGAATACTATTGTGCTATAGAAACAATGAGCAGGGAGACCTCAGAAAAACCTGGAAAGACTTCTATGAAGGATGCTGAGTGAAGGGAGCAGAACCAGGAGAATACTGCACACATTAACAGCCACACTGTGCAATAAATGACTTTGATAACTCTTCTCAGCAATTCAAGGATCCAAGACAGTTCTAAAAGACTCAAGACGAAAAATGCTCTCCACATCCAAAGAACCCTGGAGTCTGAATGCAGATGAAAGCATATTATTTGCTCTTCTTTTCTTCTGTTGTTTTGTTTTGTTTCTGCCATTAGTTCTAATTCTTTTCTGCATCATGGCTAATGTGAAAATATGTTTAATATGAATGTATAAGTAGAGTCTATATCAGATTCCACACCATCCTGGGGAGGGGGGAGGAGAGGGGGAGAAAATTTAAAACTCAAAATCCTATGGAAGTGAATGTTGAAAACTAAAAATAAATTAATTATTTTTAAAAATCTGCCTCAATACCATTTGCAAATGAACAGCTCATTTTAAGACTGAATCATAAAAATATTTCTATCTTTTTTTCCCTCAAGACACTACCAGTATGTTTATTTTTAATATACAGACAGTTCTCAGTTTACATAAATTCTCATCACACAAATTCGACTTCCTGCCAGGCAGTGGCTGGGCTTAGCTCTGGCTCCTCACAAGAGGTGGCAGCAGCAGCACAGGTGAAGCTCCCTGCAAGGGTGCCACTCTGTGGAGGAGGTGGGGCCACACCCCCAGGAGACGGGGAGTTCTGGGCAATGGTCCACTTACATTATGCATGAATTAGCTACGTAAAAACATCACGCTAGAGAGAATTCACATTTATATAGGCACATGTCAGTTCATAACAAGGTTTCCTCATGACAATCCTGAGGTGCACTGTGGAAGCGCTCTCTCTTTATCTCTTCTCTCTACCATGTGCATTGTAAGTGGAGAAACTGAGATTTAAAAAGATTAAATTGCTTGGGTACAGTACTTCAATAAGAAGGAACAAACCTTAGACTTGGAACCAGGTTTTTTAGCTTCTCCTTCAGCGTTCTTTCTACCACACCTGGCTAAGTGTGCTGCAGATTAGACACCACACATTCCACCAGTGGTGAGCAACCTAAGGTGTGTTAGGAATGAATCATGAACCAATGAGGCCCAGGGGCACATTATTCCTATCACTACTCCCCTCCATCAGCACCTTTTAGCACTGCCACTGAGATACCACAGAAGGAAATGGTCAAAAGCCTGAGATACAGAACTAGAGCTCAGGAGATGTTTTGGGCCAAATAAAGGTCTGAAGATGAAAGCAACCCCTTGGAGGCGCTAGGAGAAGCTGAAGCTGCAGGCCCAAGAGTAGCTGGGACATTTAAGGACAAGACTGGACAAAGAGAGAGAAAAGAAAAAAGGATTGAATAAGTCTTGGGATATGTTTGTATTAAGAAAGTTTAGAAGAGGCAAGCCATTAAGAGAGTACCAACAGTCTGAAAAGGAGAAAGACTAGACCATGTTAGGCAAGGCAGTCTTAGAAGGACACAGTTGAAAAGGAATTAAACAGTAGATGGAAGCAACAGAAAGGAAGTAGGCAGGAATGAAATATATCAGAAAAGAGGTTCGGGGGAAGCAAGGAGATGGAGAAACAAGTAGATAGCCGAGTAGATAGCGTAGGGCATGCATATGGTGTAGGGGTGGGTACAATCCGAGGACAGTTGCAGCCAAAAAATTCAACACCCTCTGACTAACCTGGCAATGGGCTTCTCCTGAGATAGCATTCAGACAACAAAGTCCACTCCTGTGCCAGTAGAGGAAATTTTTCCACCTTGGTAGAATATGCCAAGGCTTGTGCTCTACTAGTTTAGCTTTTGCAAACCCAGGGCTCATCTCACATTATGATGAGGCCAGAAAGGACGATTTTATTGGAGGCAAAGAATACTACAGTGTCACGCCGCTGCCCTCATCAGAAAAGCACCTATTCACAGTTAATGAAAAACATGCTCAATCAAACTTTGTTCTACAGCTATAGGGGGAAACTCCAGATGAGAAAGGGCTCAGTTCCATCTAGGTGATATATGAAGCTAAAGCAGAGAAACCTCAAAAGCTCAACTGCAATTATTTTACTAGAACAATATGCCAACAGATCTGTTGACCTCACCGATTTGGAAGTTCCCTCCAAAGATGCCAATCACAACTCATCTTTACCTGCCCATCTTTCGTCCATGTCCTCTCATAAATTCACTACAGCAAGTCCACCCAATGTCCTGGATGCCTTCCTCACTTTCTCCTGACATCATGAGGGTACAAGTGGGATACTCTAGCTGTCCACCTGTTATCCTCTGCTCTCACCACATGACCAGAGACCAACTATGCCAGCAAAATAACTGGCAAAAAGGTAGCCAAGGATTAAAGTGGAGTAATTGGAGGGATATTCAGTGCTCATGCCTGGGCCAAATGCATGGACATAAGCTCCCTGAGAAGGCAAGGGGTATAGTAGTAAATGGGAGTGATGCGAAAGGTATTCAATTTTAACAAATGGAAAGGGGGCCCTCCGAAGGTACTGAGTTACCCATTACAAGGACTCTTTAAACAGACACTGATGAGCACTGTGGGCAGGATCCATGATGTGGGCAGGGGGTTGGATCAGATTAGCTTTTGGTAGCCTTCCCTTCCCTCCAAACCCCCCACCTAAGATGATGATGTTGATGACAGTAATGATAGAGAACTATAACCTTATCTATTTGGATCCAGCTAACTGGCAACCTCGTCTATCAGACAGACAATAACTTGAAACAAGGGAGCAAAAAGCCTGGGCAGCTGAAACAAATGTCACCATGTACACTCACCAAAGCTCATGAACCACTCATTTTATGAACAAAGCTAACAGACAGTGTCTGTTCTCCAAGTCCACAGTAGATTAACAGTGGCACCTTGAGCATAATGAGATGAGATGCACACTGACAGAATCCAGAGAACCACAGGCACTGATCTAAAAACAAGAAGGCATGAGAACTCAAAGACTTTAATACACTATCCCATAGCCCGATACACTTTTAGGCCTGAAGAAATAACTATATACCATAATGCAACCATAATACAACATCACAGACCATAACATAACAACTAATGCTTACATGAAGATAATCATCAGGAGAATGTTATTTGGGAAAAGTTTCTGTGTTTCATGGAATGAAACAGAGACTGTCTGGAAAACTTGACTTTCCACAACACATAACCCACGCTTTTTGTAAAGCCACAGCAGTATAGCAATAATCAGATTTTGCATCATGCGCTCCCTTACCATCCACTTTCTTCTGTATACGAAAAACTGGTTTTAATAAATTCTCAGAGAACTGCAATAACCATCAATCCCCTATTCTAACTACATTCTTTTAAAACAAATAAATTTACTTCTTCCCACCTCAAAAATTCTCTGGCTGTGTTATAGTACAATGAACAAAATACCAAATATGGGTTGTCAAGAGAATTTCAAACATCCAAGACCACAAAATTTTCTCTGTTATAAATGCCAGCCCAGTGGTGGACAAAATGTTACCACAGAGTGTCCATCAAATTCTGTCCTTATTTTTAAAAGCCACATATTTGCAGCTCTGAGGCTTCTCCCTTACTGCTGACAGAGGATATACAATACCACCACAAAACATTTCATAGAAGGCCTTCATATTCATTTTTGCAAGTAATTTAAAATGAACAACATATATTATAGGATGGAAATATTTAATGTCATTAAGATAAATATATAAGCAATTAACACTAGTCATTTCCCATACCATCTCCAAATTGAACCATCCTTTCTTTAAAGGACTGAAGCAAACACATCCAAACAGAGACAGTGTCTGTCAACTCTCAGTCCTAGTGGTCCCCCATTTCTCTGATCTAAGGCAGCAAAGAATTTCCATTAGTTCTTCTCTGGGACTCTCATTAGTTCCTCCATTACTCAGAGTTCAACTTCTTTTTAGTTATTTTTTCATTTGCACTGTAACTGTCATTGTGTAAAGTGCTCTCGTACACGCTTTCCTACGTTTCGCTGGATTCCTCCTATCTGCTATTTATGAATCACATTTCATTTATATTTACATGCCAGAGTTTTTCAGCTATTCTGCATTGATGAGCACCCACTTTGCAGTTTTTTGCTACTACAAAGACTGCTACTAGAAATATTTGATATATATTGCACCTCCGCTTATGTCTTTGACAGATTGGCGGGGAGGGGTGGCAGCGCAACATGACCATTAGTAGAGCAGCAGAGTCAAAAGGTAAGGAGAGTTTGGTCACATTTCTTTCAGAATTCCAAACTGAAATCCAGAGGAGCTGGAGCATTTCACAATTCTACCAGTGAAGCATCAGTGAGCATGCTTTTCCACAGCCCCTCCAACCACGACTGTACCACCTTTTGTCATCTTTACCAATTTGCTTGAATGAAAGTAAATTGTGAGATAGAAATTAAGTTTTTTTTCATGCCAATCAATCAACCAAAAAGTATCTACTATGCGTCAGCTGGGGATACAAGTGTAAAGAATTAAACGACTCTTACTTATAAAGAACTTATATTCTAATATGTGAGGAAATTATATGTAAATATACAACAAATACAAATATACGCAAAGTAAATATAAGGTGGCTTGGGAGGGAGGCCATTAGCAGAGAATTAGTCAATCAATAAGCATTTATTAAGCTCAAAGACTTAATACAGAAAATGTTGCTTGAGCTATGTCTTAAAGGAAGCAAAGAACAATGAGGGAAAGGTAAGGAGGAAGAGCTCTGCAGACATGTGGGAGAGCTAATATAAAGAACTCAGAGATAGGAGAATATGAGGGCAATAATGTTGAATTGGCCTAGAAATACGAATTACAACCAGACTATGAAGCTTTTTAAAAAAGATAATATTTTATTTTCTCCCTCAATTACATGTTAAAACAATTTTTAACATTCATTTTTTTTAAGTTTTGAAATGTAAATGCTATCCCTCTTTTCCTTCCCTTTTCCTCTTCCCTGAGACGGGAAACAGTTATACATGTGCAATTATATAAGACATTTCCATATCGGTCATTTTGTAAAAGGAAATGCGAACAAAAAAAAGAAAGTGGAAAACAGTATGTTTAATCTGTATTACAAAAGGCTTTATGATCTAAATAGAGCTGATATTTTTTCCTAGAGGCAATAGGAAGCCGTGGGAGTTGATTAAATCTCGGACAGACATAGAGACAGGCGAGAAAGGTGACAAGGGCTTGCCCTAAAGTGGCAGCTCTGGAAGTGGACTAGGGGTCATCAAATACAAACCATGCTGCGGAGGTAGAAAAGGCAAGATTAGTCAAATGACTACGAGGGGTGAAGGAGTGAGAGGAGTTAAGGATCATGACAAGATCACAAACCTGAGACACTAAGGATGTTGATGCCTTTGACAGAAGTGGAGAAGCGTGGAAGGGAGGAGGGTTTAATATTGGACACGCTGAGTCTGAGATGTCTTTGGATCATCCAACGCGGAAGCACATCGCGTCTGTTTCCTACCATTAGTGATTTTGAGCGTGTTCTCATGTGGTCAATCAGTTGGCAAATCTTCTTTTGCAGACAGTTCATTTCCTTTGACCCTTGGAAAATGGCTATTGGTCTACTGTATTTATGTCCATGAGCACTCTATTCTGAACACCAAAATATCTGATGCAACTGTTTTCCCACTCTACCTGCTCACTTCTGTCTTCACTGATTTTTTTCAAGCAAAAGTTTTTATATTTTATGTTGACAAAACTGGCTATATTCTCTTTTTGATTGCTATCCTTTATTCAAGAACTATTTCCCTAGATTCTTCTAATATGACAGAACAGGCCAGGAAGCAGAACTCCTCAAATCAAATTTTGGCGTGGCAGAGCCAACAAAACGTCAGGAGACATTTTCTCCAGGCTGAGACTACTTAGGAGGTGAGGAAGAGAGTTTAGTAGCGGACAGAGACCAGGAGCGCAGCGGGAGTACCAGCCGGTGCTCGCACCAACAGCAGCAGCAGCTTCAGGAGCTCTTGGTCCAAAACTGGTAAGAGAATCGGACAACTGGTCAGAAGGAGATGACAGGGGAGCCTCTGCTGGCGCTGGGTGCAGCTAGCACTGATCGGCACCACTATTAGCCATAACCAGTTCTGGGTTCCAGTTTCAGAGTGGAGAGGAGTGCTTGTGGTGGGGCACAAGGGAGCAGGGGCTCTGGTCACAGTTAGGGCCAACAGGAGCATTAGTACTTGTGGCTTCAGGGGAACAGGAAACCTTCCTCCATAAAGATCACAGCACAGACCAGAAAGGCAGGGACATACCTCTTCCATTATAACACCACCTTGGAAGCACTAAAAAAATTGCAGTCTCCAGAACTAGGTTCAAAAATAGAAGCATAAAAAAGCCTGAAGCTTGGCACAGTACCTCTCTACCCCCAGGGGAGCAGAGCCCAACTTTAACATAAAATTCAAATTGAAGAAATAGGCTGGGAAAATGAGCAAACAACACAACAACAAAAGTACTTGACCATAAAAAGCTGCCATGTGGCAGGGAAGACCAAGACATACACTCAGAAGACAACAATGTGAAAACAGCTATAAGCAAAGCTGCAAGGAAAAATGCTAATTGGACCCAAGGCCAGCAAGAATTCTTGGAAGAGTTAAAGAAAGTAATTGAGGAAAAACTGGGAAAAGAAATGAAAGTGATATAAAAAATTATGAAGAAAATTAATAGCTTGGTAAAAAAAGAAAAAAGGACAAAAAATACTGAAGAAAACAACACTTTAAAAAATCAGAACTGGCCTAATGGTGAAAGAGGCACAAAAATTCAATGAAGAAAAGAACTCCTTAAAAAGTAGAATTGGCCAAACGGAAAAGGAGGTAGAAAAACTCAGTGAAGAAAACAATTCCTTAACAATTAGAATTGGGCAAGTGGAAGCTAATGACTCCATGAGACTTCAAGAAACAATAAAACAAAGTCAAAAGAGTGAAAAAATAGAAGAAAATGTGAGCTATCCCACTGGAAAAACTACTGACCTCAGAAATAGAATGAAAAGAGATAATTTAAGATTTACTGGACTAGTTGAAAGCCATGAACAAAAAGAGCCTAGACATCATATTTTAAGAAATTATCAAGGAAAACTGTCCCGATATTCTAGAACCAGGGGGTAAAATAGAATCCACCAATCACCTCCTGAAAGAGATCCCCAAATGAAAACCTCCAGGAATCACTGCCAAAAATTCCAGAGCTACCGGGTTAAGTGGAAAGTACTGCAAGAAGCTGGAAGGAAACAATTATCATGGAGCCACAGTTAGAATCACACAAGATTTAGCAGCTTCCATGTTAAAGAAACAGAGGGTTCACTTGGTGATCTCCTCAGCGCCTATGGTTTCAATCATCTCTATCCAGATGACTCTCAGATCTATTTGTCCAGGGCTAACCTCTCTGCAGACCTCTGGGCTCCCATCTCCAACTGGAGGTCCAGCAGACACATTAAATTTAACATGTCCAAAACTAAACTCCTAATCTTTCCCTCATGCCCTCATAGAGCTTAACATCTACTCTAAAGATAAGGCACATGCACAGGTAAACTATATCATAAAATACACATGGGAATTGCACAAGCATAAAAACAGTACTATATGGAAGGAAGTTATTCTTGACTGGGAGACTCAAAGATGACTTCATGAAGAAAGTAGAATTTTGAGTTGGTCTGAAAAGATGGGCAGAAAATCTAAAGGTGAAGAGGAGAGAAGATATTTCAGGCACAGAGAACATTATAAAGGCTGGAAAATAGAGCTGTAGTGTAGCAGGATAAGGTTGGAAAGACAGGGTGGTGCCAGATTTTAAGAACCTTGAAAGACAGGCAAGAGAATGAACTTTGGCAGAAAGGTGGAAGGAAGGATGGGAGAAATCAGAGTAAGTCAATCAATAAACATTTATTAATCACCCACTACGTGCCACGCATTGTGGTAGTACATGGGATACAAATATGAAAAACAGTCCCTGCCCTAAAGCAGCCTACAAGTCTAAAGAAGGAAGACAACATATATGAGAAAGCTGGAGGGGAGACGGGGAGGGGATAATGGAGAAGTCCAAAGGAGTACAGTCAGGTGGAAAATGATGAGATGACTGGTCTGGGCACCTTCCTTAAATGGAGGAGGGGGAGGGGGGAAAGAGTAGAAGTTGGGAGATGTATCTGGAGTAATGCTTATTAAGGTTAAAGGTTTTAAAAGGATGTTTACTGGTTGAAACTCCTATTACAGCAATGTGTTCTGAATGGCACACTTCAGAGGCAGCTAGATGGCACAGTGCACAGTGCACTGGACCTGAAGTCAAAAAAACCTGAGTTCAAAATTAGTTTTAACCATTTAATAGCTACATGTCACTTAACTTCTGTCCACCTCAGTTTCTTACTAGATTGTCTACTTCTCAAGGGCCATTCTTTCTATCCCCAGCACTTAGCACAGTGCCTGGCACTTGGTAGGTGCTTCGTTTAATAAATGCTTACTAATTAGGAGGAAAATTTTCACTAGCACATTTAAGGGGAAAGGCACTCAAAACAACATCATAAGGAATGGTTGAAGGGCCTGGGGATGGTTGGCTTCACAAGAAATCTTCTGTGAGGCACTATCTCTGCCTTTAGAATGTAGGCTTCCTAAGGACAGGGCTATTTCACCTTTGTTTGAACGTCCAGCACATAAATGAACTGCTCAATAAATGCATGCGGACTCGCTGATCCACAGGACCACAATCTTCAACTACACGAAGGACTATCCCCTAGAAACGGCTTTAGATCACGTGTTTTGGCTTGGTTGCGTAACTACTGGTAACTGTATTTCAATATAATTGGTTTCCTTTGCAGTCCTACGCAAAGAAAACTCCATTCCCAACCCTTCCCACCTTGTTAGTCGACTCTGGGTGTCTGTCCCTCGCTAGGTTCTGGTTTCCTCAAAATCTCAAGGTTTTGAACCGAGGGAATTTTACTTTTTGAGCTGGCAGGATTTCTCCTACCTTCTCCAAATAGTTTTCCCCAGTCCCCATGCGGCAAGGGCATCCCTCCGGGATTACTACGAATTGACCCCGTGGATGGTTTGTTTGTGAGCAGTTGTTAGGTCGCTGTCCGCTCCCTTAGATTGTAAGCTCCCGGCAGGCAGCGCCCCGCACACATCGAGCCCTTACTAACGACTTTATTTTTACGAATTTATAAACATCGCTCCGAGAAGAGGCCCACGGGCTTCCCCAGCCTGCCTGCCTGCCAAAGGGATGCGCGGCCCACACTGTTCGAGGCCTCTTTCTGCTTGGCCCCGGGGGCACCAGGAGGGGCAAACTAAGTTCCAAACGACGGGCTTCCTAACGGATCCGTACTACGTTGGAATGAGAGGCCTCGACAGGCAGTGAGTCTATCGGTCGGTCAACAAACCTTCATTCCCCATCTACTACGTGCCGGGCACTGTGCCAAGCGCTGGGGAAACAAAGGAACGCTCAAGTCGGGCCCCGCTCTCGAGGAGCTCGGTCTAACCGGGCAGAGGGCATGCACGTCAGGTGCAAACACGCGAGGTGGACTGGGGGTCATCTACAGCGCGAGGTGCGCGTCACTCCCCCCCCCCCCCCGCACCACCAGCACGGCGGCTGTACGCCTCGGGCCGTGAGCCGCTGTACGGCTTGGGGAGACGCTCCCCAAAGAACCCAGAGCGCGGTCCCAACGGCCCCCGGACGGCCGCGAGGAAGCTCCGCCGCCGGACACCCGCACACGCGCGCATGCGTGCGTCCCGTCTCCTCCTCCTCCCCTGCCTCCCCCGCCTCCCCGGCAGCAAGAGCGCGCCCACGCACGGGGCGGGAGTTAGGGGGGAGCGCTTAGGTGCGCCGCGCCCGCGCTCATCCCCTGAAGCCGGCGCTACTACCTCTCGGCGATGTAGAGGGTGCCGGTGCCCAGGCCCTTGCCGTCCAGCACCGCTTCGGTGTCGGGCTGCTGCTGCCGAAGCCCGTCTTCTGGGCTGGGCGGAGGGAAGCTCTTCAGGAAACTCATCCCGTCGGCGGTGGCGGTGGCGGTGGCGGTGGCAGTGGCCGCCAGCGGACAAGGGAGGGGGGGCTGGACCGGAGGCGAAGGCAACACGCTCGCCCCGAACCCGGAAGGAAAAGGGCCGGGCGAGGCTCGCCACCCCGGAAGGACAATTGCAGCTAAGCCCCGCCCACCGCCTCCGCTCGAGAGTAATCAAAGCCTTTCTAGGAAGAGTGCTCGGTAGTCTTGGAAGACCTTTACTCCTTAACCCGCCCTCCTCCCCCCCCCCAGTCCATTCTGTTCTTGGGGGCGGGACACATGGCTTCCAATCCCAGCTCTTCCCTGGACTCGCGGTGTGACCTTGGGCCAGTCACTTCCTCTCGGCAGTCCGGGACTCAGTTTCCCCAGCTGTGCAACGAGCACACAGCTGAGGGCCGTTGGAAAGGGGAAGGAGCCCCTCCCCCTCCAGCAGCCTTTCTGCGGCCGGGGTGAGGGGGTTTCTGGATGACCGGGTCACTAGAAACGTGTGTCCCCCATCATCACCGAACCACGACCCGGGGCTTGCTGTCCGTGCTCAGGAAGGCAGACGCTGGAGATGAGCCAGATCTTGAAAGGCTCTGACTCTTCTCAGTACGAAGCAAGCCAGGAAGCCGGGTGCTCTCCGTTCTGCCCCTGGCCTTTTCATGCCTCTGAGAAGCTTCTGGGCTCGGGGTTCTAGTTTCCACGTGGGTTCGAGCTGCTGAGCAAAATGTTAACACTTTTTGGAAAGTGTAATACACACCCTAAAGTCCACTTGTAAAACGCTGGGCGGGGATACCCTTCTAAAAGGACAAGAGGAGCAGTAACAGGATTCTGCTGTGGAGCCGGAACTAGCGTGGTCTTCGTTGTGATGGCAGCATTTAAAAAGGGATGCGAAAGAGAAGTTTGCTGGGCCTTCGCAGATCATATAGGAAAGCCTGCAGTTTTGTTTAAAAGATCTGTTTTCACAACAGTAAAAGTATTTGGTCCCTTCCCTTGGTCTCCTGCCCGTGAACTGTTAAGTCTAAATCCTGCCACTGGCATTCCAAATGTTCCCCTTTTCTCCTTTGACTGATTTCCCTCTTTATCCACCTACCCCTTTACAGAGAAATGTTTTACTTATCTATGCCAAGGTGCCACAGGTTTCACAGATGCTGATTGGCTGTGAAAGCCAAATCTGTACTCCAGAAAGCAGAATCTGCTATTCTCAGAATAGATTCCATAGCGCGTTTCTTTCAGTGAGCCCACCTATCTTTGACTCACAGTTACCATCCCTCCATGGGTACGCTTCTCCCAAGAGGTCTAGAAAATTCCCTAACAGTCAAGTCTCAGATGTAGAAGGGCCCTTAGATACCAAAGTTGTCCCACATGGTTCTGTCCCGGGCCCTCTTCTCTTCTGTGCTACTCCATGTGGTGATTTCTCTGACTCCCATGGATTTAATTACTATCTCTTTACTCATGATTTTCAAATCTATCCAACCTACCCTAATCTCCGATGATGTCCAATCTCCCATTTCCAATTGCATTTCAATTATCTCCAACTGGATCCAGTTGGACATTTTAAACTCAATACTTCCAAAATGGAACTCACTCTTTCCCCCTAAACCCTCCCCCACCTCCTCCTACTTTCCATGGTACTCTAAAAGGCAATAGCATCCTCCCAGTCCCTCAGGCTCACAACCTAGGAGTCATCCTGCCACCACCATGGTACAGGTCCTCAACACCTTGCATTTGGTTTATTACACTACTGCAATAGCCTGCTGGTGCGCTCTGCCAGCCCCAAGCCTCTCCTCACTCTAATCCGTGCTCCATTCAGCCACCAAAGTGATTTCCCTAAAGTGTGGGTCCACCAATGAATGTCATCCTCCTCTCCTACTCAATAAATTCCAGTGGCTCCCTAGTGCTGCCAAGAGCAAATACAAAATATTCCGTTTGGCATTCAAAGCCATTTATAAACTAGCCCCCTTCTACCTTTACAATCTTCTTGTCCCTTACTTCCTGACACAAAGTCTTCTATCCGTGACACTGGGCATCTCTTGGCTCTGGGCATTCTCTCGTGCTATCCCCCTAGTATGGAACACTCTCCCTCCTCTGCTCTGACTGCTGACCTCCCTGACTTCTTTTAAATCCCAACTAAAATCCCACCTTCTCCAAGAAGCCTTCCCTAACCCCTCTTAATTCCAGTACCCTCCCCCTTGATAATTACTTCCTGTTTATCCAGCATATGTATATAGCTTGTTTGTACATATTTGTTTGCCAGTTATTTGCAATGTCTCCATTAAATTGTGAGTTCCTTAAGGGCAGACTGTTCTTTGCCTCTTTTTGTATCCAATGCTTAGCACAGTACCTGGTGCCTAGTACGTACTTAATAAATGTGATTGATGGACTGAATTAGTCCAACTCTCTGGTCAGTGGTCCTGTACCAAGCCTGACAAGTGTTCAAGCAGAAATTTCTAGAACATCTCTAATGACAGGGAACTCACTACCTTTTCAGGCAGTCCATTCTATTTTCAGAGAGTTCTTATTACTTAGAAGTTCTTCTCTGTAATGAGCTGAAATCTATATTTCTTTAATTTCTGTCTACTGGTCCTAGTTTTTAGGCAGAACAAGACTAATTCCTTTTTCACTTGATAGCTTTTCTAATTCCTGAATACAGTCTCTGATTTCTCTTCTATAGGCTAAATATTCCCTTCAGTTGATCCTCATATCATATCCTCATGTGTTAGTTCAAACATCATCGTCAAAACTGTCATTTGGAGAATTCAATTGGGAAAACCATAAAGGGAGAGGGGAGATGTCAGGGTGGCAGAGGTGATGGCAGAAATGCTTTTAGGATGCACTGAGGCACATGCCATGCCATGCTGGTAATCTTGGCTTTTCAAATCAAAACTTCAGGGCTAGAAGAAACCTAAGTGATCATCAAATCCAACCACCTCTTTTCCCAGAATTGTGGAGCAGGGAAAAGGCTGAATTTGGAGTCAGAGGACCTGGGTTCCAAGCTTGGCTCTACCCTTTACTACTTGTGTGATCTTCCTCTGTAAAATGGGAGGGTTGGATTTGATAGTCTCTAAGATAGGTGCCTTCCAGGTCTAAGTCTTTGATAAAATGGTTCTTCCTCCTCTCCCTCTGCCTTCTTCAGTGAAAAAAATCCCTTCTGCCACATTCCTGGCCACAATCCTGGCCATCTGAATGGACTGGTCTTGTTGAACAAAAAACTCAGGCACGCTGCAAGGATGAGAAGCAGAATAGCAAACAATGACCGGCCCTTCGAATGGCTACAGCCACAAGTCAATGGACTGGCCTCGTGTATGTGCAACGTGGGAAAAAGTGGTGAACTTTTAATGATCATTTTGGTAACACCAAGAGCCTCCCATCAGTCTTTGAAAATGAAAGACAGTATGGGTATTTAAATTCTGTAGTAATCAGTCATTAGAGAAATGCAATTTAAAGCAGCTCTGAGATTCTACCTGATTGATTCTATCCATCAATTAGACACTGATTGCTTAAAATGATAAGAATTTGATACTCAAGTAATTGGGCAAAATAGAATCATTATAACACCGAGGGTGAAGCTGCCAATTGGTATTATCTATTTGAAAGTCTACAACATGGGCTACAAAACTGTTCATACCCTTTAATGCTTCACTTAATCCCTAGGACTGCTACTTGAAAAATACCCTAAGGGTATTATTATTGATAGCAAAATAAAAGGGGACGCAGAAACAAACAGACCAATTTTGTTCCTACTCTGGGAAAGATAATATTAACACTTTTAAAATACCGAGCAATAGAAGTTTACAGTTTCAGGTACAATTTAATCTTTTTTCCTATTTGGTCAAATATTTTTATTTCCTGACATGTTAAAAAACATAATAAATCATTTTAAAAATATCTCCACTAAAATACCAAATGAATTACTCAAACTAACAATGGCCACATTATGCTCAAAAACTCCAATCAGAAACTGCAATCTGGAGCCTCCCTCCAATATCAGTCCAAAATACGGGACATGGTTCGTGACCGAATTAGACAATAACCATGAATTGTTGTCATTCAGTTGTTTGTTTTTTTCAGTTGCGTCTGACTCTTCATGACCCCATGTGGAGTTTTCTTGGCAAAAATACTGGCGTGGTTTGCCATTTCCTTCTCCAGCTCATTTTACAGATGAGGAAAATGAGGCAAACGGGTTAAGTGACTTACTCGGGGTAACACAACTAGTAAGTGTCTGAGGCCAGGTTTGAACTCAGGAAGATGGGCCCAGCACTCTATCCACTGTGCCACCTAGCTGCTGTATATATATATATATATGTGTGTGTGTGTGTGTGTATGTATATGTATGTATATGTATATATATGTAGATATATATATGTGTGTATGTATGTATATGTGTATGTATATGTATATATATGTAGATATATTTTGTTTGTAGATAGTTGTTCACATATTGTCTCGCCCGTTAAGACTGTGAGCTCCCTGAGAGTGGGAACTGTCTTTTGCCTTTCTTTGTATCCCCAGTTCTTAGTATAACGCCTGGCATATAGGTAATTGGTACTTAATTAATGCTAGTGCCTTCTAAATCTGAGATTCTGGGAATGCATGCTAGGTTCTAGGCAATTCAGAGTTCAAACATTTTTTATGATAACAGCTTAAGCTGATTTAGTACTTTGTGGTTCATAAAGCACTCTGCTCGTGACAACTCTAGTCAGGCAAGGAGTAAGCATTATTATCCTCATTTTATAGAGGAAAATACTGAGGCTCAAGGTCGTCGTACACTATCGAGGATGCTGTAGCTGGTAAAAGTATCAGAGCCAAAATTCAAACTCAGGTCTCTCAGCTCCAGCCCAGCGCTCTTTTGACCATCACACTGTGGAACGGCCACTACCTAGTAGGAATCTAATGGAAGGTTGTTATGTTAGCTCAGGATTTCTAAGAATTTTACTGTCTCTATATAGCCACAGAAAATATTAGCCACAAAAGCTGAGCACCTGGGAATTCAGTTTAATGAGGCCCTGCTACCTGGATATTCTTTAAAAGTAGTATTAGAAACATAACCACCATTCATTTATATATGTATGTATACACTCATTCATTTTTCTGTTCATTCACCCTTTAATTGATATCATATCATGGGTGAAGTCCTCTATGACAATGCTGCTGATGACAACTGCTGACATTTACATAATGCTTTTAAAAGTTTGCAAATGCTTTATTATCTCATCTGAACCTCACAAAAAACCTTTGAGGAACGTACCGTGGGTATTATTAACCTCATTTAACAGATGAGGGAAATTGAGGCTTAGAGGGGTTAAGTATCTTGCCTATAGTTTCATAACCAGTGACAAGGTCAGAATTTGAACTCAGATCTTCTGATTCTACTAAGGGGAATACAAAGACGAATAACATACAATCCTTGCCTTCAAGAAGCATAAAATCTAGGACTAGAATGTAATGGGGATGTGATAGGACCAGCAGTCTCCCCATTTCTCATCAATAGAAATTAACTTTCCCTAAAAGGCAGCAAAGCCATCCCTAGTATGAGAAACACGCTCACTCTGAACAAAGACCAATACTCATTGTGAAGCCAAGAGAGTGCGCATTTTTGTTTTAGTCAATTATTTTACATTCCTAATGAAGAGGCTTACTCAGACAAATGCCAGCTTTTCTATATTATGCGAATTCAAATCTCCCGCCTTGCTCTCCATTGGCCAGACGCAACCCCCTGAACTGCCCACGTCACGCGCCTTGCCCCCAAACAGCTTGGCAAGCATGGGCACAAGCCTCTAACCTTTCGCCCCATCAAAGTCTGGTTCTGCTAGAATCCAGCTCTGATTAGAACCTGACTTACATTCTGCTAAAGCTGGGGGAAGTACTTTTAATTCTGTGGAAACAAAACTCCTCCCATCATTTCCCACACATCTGCCAGGAGGCGGTCCTCTGGAATTCTGGTTGGTAATTTGATTGGTCAGAGTTCTAAAGTCTTTCAAAGTTATTTTTCTTTATAAGATTGTTAGCATTGCTTGCTCTGGTTCTGTTCACTTCATTCTACTTTAGCCCATACAAGTCTTCCCAGTTTCCTTTGAAACTGTCCATTTTGTCATTTCTTACTAATAATATTCCATTACACTTGTACATGGGGCCGCTCAGTAGCACAGTGGATAGAGCATAAGGTCTGGAGTCAGGAAGACCTGAGTTCTAATACAGCTTCAAATACTAGCTGTGTGACCCTGGGCAAGTCACTTCACCCTGTTTGCCTCAATTTCCTCATCTGTAGAATGAGCTGGAGAAGGAAATGGCAAACCACTTCAGTATCTTTGCCAAGAAAACCTTAACTGGGGTCATAAAGAGTTGGGCACAGCTGAAATGATTTAACATGTTTATAAATAGGTGGGGACTACTTTAGTTTCAAGCTTTTTGTTACTATGAAAAGAACTGTTATAAATATTTTTGTACTCATTTGTCCTTTTCCTCTCTTTGATCTCTCTGGGGTATAGCTCTAGGAGTGGTATTGCTGAAATAAAAGATATGCAAAGTTTCATTACTTTGGGGGCATAGTTCCAAAGTGCTTTCCAGAATGGCTGGACAATCTACAGTACATTAATGGGACTGTTTTTCCAAGGTCCCTCTACTACTTGTCCTTTTCCTCTTTTGTTATCTTTGCCAATCTGATGGGTCTGAGGTGGAACCTCAGGTTGCTTTTATTTGCATTTCTCTAACTAAAAGTGGTTTGGAACGTTTTTCCACGTGCATTTTATTTTCTGTGATTCTCTCTATCCCTTGTTTGGTCATGAACTCTTCCCCATCCATAGATCAGAAAGGCAATGTCTTCCTTGGTCCTCTAGTTTGCTTATAAACTCACATCTCCAGTTGGGACTTTATGTTGGTATATCTTGGTGTGAGATGTTGGTCTCTACTTAATTTCTACCAGACTGCATTCTAGTTTTCCCAGGTTTTTGCCAAATAGTAAATAGGAATTATTCTGACACTGTGTTCTGGACAGACGGTCATGGCCCAAGCCTCAGGCAGGGAGGCTATGACAATAGCTGGGGTGAAGGAATGAGGTCCTGACTAGGATGGTGGTCTCGGGAATGGAGAGAAGTGGATGAATATAGGCAGTTGGATGGTGCAGGGAGCAAGTTCAAATCTGGCCTCAAATCTATGCGGTACCGGGCAAGTCACTCCATCTCTTTCTGCCCACCTCCCTGGGTTACTGTGAGGATCAAATGAGGTAAAATATGAAAATCATTTTGCAAACCTTAAAACTATATAAACTCTAGCTATCATTATTAACAACAGAGCTTCAAAGGCCCTTTCGGCTTCAGTGATTCCAGTAGCATACAGGAATTTACTGGCATATGAGCAGCCTTTTTTCAGGCTGTTGATGAAGCATCTGTACTTGAAATAACTTTCTTGCTTCCTTTTTAGGGTCAATTATCACCATCCCTTTGAAGCCACACTTGCCAAATTTTTTTCTTCACCTTAATCTTAAAAACATCTCGACATCCAGGCAAACTATGCAAGTTTTTGTCATTAAAAAAAAATCCAATTTTGTTATAAAGGAGCTCTGGTCTCAGAGACTGACACAAAACCCTTGGGAGTGGCAGCATCTCCTGGACCAACATTCTTCCTTACAGCCATCCTTTGGAAAGTAACTCTTGTGGAAAAGGGGCCAGCCATCCCCACCAACTGCCACATGTAAGGCAGGCAAGCCGGCCTAGCTGAAGCAGCGAGGAACTCTGAGGGAGAGACGGGAAGACAAGTCAAACCACCCTCACCTCCACCCCCTTTACCACTATCTTCCCTCAGCCAGGACTCTGAACCCAAGAGCCTTGGAAATAGCAGCGCCCCTTTGGCACCTCCCACCCGCAAAAAAAAAGCCACTGGACCTGCTTCCAGCCCAGCCCCTGCAATCATTATTGAGACAGAGAGAGAGAGATCACTGTGGAGAGGAAGCTCACCTCCTTCATCACCAGCAACAACTACTGACCAACTGCTACCTGCATGGCGGCACATCCCAGTCCTACTTCAGGATCAGCTCTAACAGTCATCATTTGCAGCATCTCCTCCTGTGGAGAAGAGGCCAGTTACCCCACCAACTGTCAATCAATTGCCCCACATAGGACAGGCTAGTAAGCCTGGCTGAATCGGCAGGGCACCCTGAGGAGGGGACAGGAAGTGGCATGAACCAGGAAAGACAAACTACCAACAACTACCTTGACCACCATCTTCCCTCAGACTCTGCTAGACACAGTCCAGGACCCTGCACTCAAGAGTCTTGGGAATGAGTACCATGTTTCCAGCCCATGATCCTGGCAACAGCTCCTGAAACTGCTACAACCTCCGCTACTGAACCCCCAGAAAGGATGGTTCTTGCCACCAAAGTCCTCGGCACTGTCAGATGGCTCCATATCAGAAAATGATGTGATTTTATCTGTGGAAGTTACGTTAGAGAAGAGAAATTATCATTTGCTTTGCTGCTGCACCCTAAGGACCATGGGACCTCCCCATCTGACTCGCAGCCGAAATCTTCCATATGTATTGCCTCCCCACCACACCCCCCAAAGAATATGAGCTTTCTGAGACTTCCTGCTTTTCTATTTGTACCTCTAGCACTTAGCACAGTGTGCTGCATATAGTAGGCGCTGAATAAATGCTTCACGGAGGATTTGTTATTCAAGATATATACATATACACACATACACACACACACATATATAAACACATATATGCATACTTACACAAACATACTTGTATACATATACTGTAGATTAACACAGACAAAAAGGTGTGTTGTCCTTCCTACTAGCTTCAATCCTAACCAAATCCTAGCTCTTCTTCAAGACGCCATTTAGCTTGTGTATTTCACAAACGCTGTATGGATATTAGCCACCCTTGGAGAAAGGAGAAATTAATAGGAATAATAGAGCTAGAAGGGATATCAAAGCCAACCTTCTCATTTTACAGATGAGGCACAGAGATGATAAGTACTTGCCCAGGGGTCACACAGCTAGTTAGAGTCCAGTAGATTTGAATTCAGGCCTTCTGGACTCCAAGACCCTAGCCACTCTCCCACCTGGTTTCCACATCAGTATTTTGCCTTTTTTAAATTAAATTTCGAATTAAATACATTTCAAATTAAAATATGTATACTGAGTACTGATACAACTTTCTCCCTAAGAAACACTGTTGAGGTGTTTTTAATTTTGAAAGTGAACTCTGTGTTACTGAAAATTACAGGAGTGCAATCATTTTAGAAGCAGAAGGGACCATAGCCATAACTTAGGTCCAACCCCTCATCTGACAAAGATAAAGCAGCATGACACAAGGCAAAGAGCACCCTACCTTGGCTTCAGAGGACAAAATAAGGAGGAAGAGGGTAGTGAGGAGTGAGTGGGCCTGCTGAGAGGTAGTTATAGGCTTAATGTAATGAAAACCTTCCCAACAATTCGAGCTCTCCAGAAGTGGAATGAGCTGCCCAGGAATTAAAGGTCCCCTAATGAGGATGTCAAGGGTGGATTTTTGTTCTAGGGTAGACGGGCCTCCGAGGGCCCTTCCACTTCTGATTCTGAGGATAAGCACTGAGAAAAGGCTTTTGGGACCCTGGGAGGAGCAGTTTCTGTAGTGGTGGCTGTTGAATGAGATTCTTTTAGTGTAGGGAGTGAATGAGGGTTGAGAAAATTGAGGAAATAAAAGTAACTATCAACACTATGTATGTTTTGGACGTGAAAACTGGGTGGCCAGAATGCCTGGCGCCTGTTTCTATTTATACAAACGCTGCAGTCCCAGGTGGATCACCCTCTGTGAAAGTTTCTGAATACTCAGAAGTATAATTTAGAAATATAATTTACAGCTCACACTTAATGTTTTATGGACGGGCAAACAATGGCCTTTACAGATCTAAAATCTAAATCAGGCTTCAAAATATTTCTGTAAAAGACACAATCAACTACAATAATTACACTAAACTTGATATCTTTGTGACCTCAGTTTCTCTTAGTGCATCCCCAAGAGCTATGTCTCAGGACCTCCTCTCTCTATATTCTGACTTTTGATAATCTGATGGGTTCCATTATCACTTCTATGCAGATGACTCCCCAAAATTTTACATTCAGATCTAATCTGAATCCTGAACTCTAGGCCCATTTCAAGCTGCTCTTTGGAAATGTTCACCTGGATGTCAAGCTGGTAGCTCAAACTCGACATGTCCAAAACCCACTTTATCTTCCCCCATTAATTAGCCCTCTTCCCAAATCCCCCATTTCTGTTGAGGGTACCACAGCTATCTTTAATTCTTCCTTCTCCCTCACCTTTCATATCCAGTCTCCCCCTCTCTTTTTTTTTTGAATAGCTTTTTATTAATACAATAACAAATGCAGACTGAAGTAGCCCACAACATAAAACCAATCCACTGAGTAATTCTTATTCCACACTGTACAGTTAAACAGCTTAAAGTGTTTCACTACAGGTTTCTGTAAGTCCTGATTAAAAACTCTAATCTTTTTAGGCTAAAGTACATTGGTAGGGACAGAGCCAAGATGGTGGCTGGAAAGCAGGGACTTCCCTAAAGCTCTCCCCCAGGACCCTCCAAACACCTATAAAAAATGGCTCTGAACAAATTCTAGAACTGCAGAACCCATGAAATAGCAGTGGGAAGCAGGGATCCAGCCCAGGACAGCCTGGATGGTCGCTGGGTAAGGTCTATTGCACTATGCTGGAAGGGGAGCCAACCACAGCCCAGTGTGGGCTGCGCCCAGACCAACTAGACTGGGAGCCGGGTGGAATAGGCCCTAGTTCCCTGAATTAGTGAGCTGTGGCAGTTACCAGACTTCTCAACCCACAAACACCAAAGACAACAGAGAAGGTTAGTGGGAAAAGCTGCTGGGACAGAGTGAAAGGAGTTCATGGTAGGCCACCACCCTGGGAGCACCAGAGGTGGTGCAGCCCTGAGGCTGCTTACAGAGCTACAGCTGCAGTTGCTTCTGGCCCCAGACCCACCTGGTGGGAGGAATTAAGTGGCGGATCTAAGCAGGAGTGCAGAGCCTGCTTAGAGATGAGTCGAAGTCCCAGTTGGCAGTTCTTGGGGGAGGAGGAGCACTGGTGTGGCAGAGCTTGCTGTGTAGAAATAGCTCTGAAAACAACAACGCAGCCCCTCAAACTTGGGACAAAGTGCTCTCTACTCCATAAGCAGTCCTACCCCTACGAAAAACTCAAGGGTCAAGTAGTTGGCTGGGAACTTGAACAGGTAGCGAAAATGGACTCAGATTCAGACTAAGACTTTGGTAACAAAGAAGACCAAAACATACAGCCAGAAGAAGTCAACAAAGTCAAAGAGCCTACATCAAAAGCCTCCAAGAAAAACATGAACTGGCCTCAGGCCATGGAAGAGCTCAAAAAGGATTTGGAAAAGCAAGTTAGAGAAGTAGAGGAAAAATTGGGAAGAGAAATGAGAGTGATGCAAGAAAACCATGAAAAACAAGTCAATGACTGGCTAAAGGAGACCCAGAAAAATACTGAAGAAAATAACACCTTAAAAAATAAACTAACTCAAATGGCAAAAGAGCTCCAAAAAGCCAATGAGGAGAAGAATGCCTTGAAAGGCAGAATTAGCCAAATGGAAAAGGAGGCCCAAAAGACCACTGAAGAAAATACCACCTTAAAAATTAGACTGGAGCAAGTGGAAGATAGTGACTTTATGAGAAATCAAGATATTATAAAACAGAACCAAAGGAATGAAAAAAATGGAAGACGATGTGAAATATCTCATGGGAAAAACCGTTGACCTGGAAAATAGATCCAGGAGAGATAATTTAAAAAATTATTGGACTACCTGAAAGCCATGATCAAAAAAAGAGCCTAGATATCATCTTTCAAGAAATTATCAAGGATAACTGCCCTGATATTCTAGAGACAGAGGGTAAAATAGAAGTTGAAAGAATCTACTGATCACCTCCTGAAAAAGATCCCAAGAAGAAAACTCCTAGGAATATTGTCGTCAAATTTCAGAGCTCCCAGATCAAGGAGAAAATATTGCAAGCAGCCAGAAAGAAACAATTTGAGTATTGTGGAAACACAATCAGGATAACACAAGATCTAGCAGCTTCTACATTAAGGGATTGAAGGACTTGGAATATGATATTCCAGAGGTCAATGGAGCTAGAAAACCTACCCAGCAAAACTGAGTATCATGCTCCAAGGCAAAATATGGACTTTCAATAAAATAGAGGACTTTCAAGCTTTCTCAGTGAAAAGACCAGAGCTGAATAGAAAATTTGACTTTCAAACACAAGAATCAAGAGAAGTATAAAAAGATAAACAAGAAAGAAAAATCATAAAGGACTTACTAAAGTTGAATTGTTTTGTTTACATTCCTACATGGAAAGATGATGTGTATAATTCATGAGATTTCAGTAGGGTAACTGAAGGGAATATACATATATGTATAGACAGAGGACATAGGGTGAGTTGAATATGAAGGGATGATATCTAAAAAAATAAAATCAAATTAAGGGATGAGAGAGGAATATATTGAGAAAGGGAGAGATAGAATGGGGTAAATTATCTTGCATAAAAGTGGCAAGAAAAAGCAGTTCTGTAGGAAGGGAAGAGGGGGGCAGGTGAGGGGGAATGAGTGAATCTTGCTCTCATCGGATTTGACTTGAGGAGGGAATAACATACATGCTCAATTGAGTATCTTACCCCACAAGAAAGAAGGAGGAAGGAAATAAAAAAAGGGGGGAGGATGATAGAAGGGAGGGCAGATAGGGGGAGGAGGTAATCAAAAGCCAACACTTTTGAAAAGGGACAGGGTCAAGGGAGAAAATTGAATAAAGCGGGATAGGATAGGAAGGAGCAAAATATAGTTAGTCTTTCATAATCATGAGTATTGTGGAAGGGTTTTACACAATGATACACATGTGGCCTATGTGGAATTGCTTGCCTTCTTAGGGAGGGTGGGTGGGGAGGGAAGAAGGGAGAGAATTTGGAACTCAAAGTTTTAAAAGCAGATGTTCAAAAAAAAAGTTTTTGCATGCAACTAGGAAATAAGATATACAGGCAATGGGGCATAGAAATCTATCATTCCCTACAAGAAAGTAAGGGAAAAGGGAATGGGGGGGGGGAGTGGGGTGACAGAAGGGAGGGCTGACTGGGGAACAGGGCAATCAGAATATATGCCATCTTGGAGTAGGGGGGAGGGTAGAAATGCAGAAAAAATTTGTAATTCGATGCTGAAAACTAAAAATATTAAATAAATAAAAATAATTTGAAAAAATTCACCCAACAAAACACTCGTGGATATATTGTAGAAAATAATCCTATATTTTCAGGAGGAGCTGAACAAAATGATCTGACATTTTTTTTTTACATCATTCATTTCTACAATTCTATGAATGAGTGATGATGGCTGTAATTAGGGTTGGCTTTAATAAAAGAGCATTTTAAAGACTGAAAAAAATAAAGTACATTGGCATGTAAAATAAAATACATTTAACTACTCATTTCCTGTATGATGCCATATATTCACTTTTCCATATTATATATCATGAGACGACAGTCTCTAAAAAGCAATCTTTAAATATCAATGTTCCTTCTCATGGGGGAAAAAAGCCAACATCTTTTTAAAGAAGAAAGGAGAAGGAAGGAGGAGGAGGAAGAAGAGGAGGAGAAAGAGGAGCAGAAGGAAGAGAAGAAGAGGCAGTCTTGGAAGGACTTCACATAAATGTGATGTGTACCTGTACAAAAATTAAGGTGTTTTTTAATCTTTTAGATATTACAAGCAACAGAGCCCAAATATCTAAATGTACATTCTTTTCTGTAATATATTTGACCTAATATTGCAGAACTAATGACAATCTTAAAAGATGCTAGTATTAAGTCTGTCTAACTGTATACTTAAGTTACACCAACAAAATCTTAGGAAATAAAAGACTGAATAGAATCTGCTATAGAAATACCCTGCTCTTTATCGGCTCCCACCCTCTCCTTACCACTTCAAAATCATAAGCAGCGGGGGCAGCTAGGTGGTGCAGTGACTAGAGCACCGGCCCTGGAGTCACGAGGACCTGAGTTCAAATCCGGCCTCAGACACTTGACACATGTACTAGCTGCGTGACCTTGGGCAAGTCACTTAACCCCGATTGCCCTGACAAAAAGCAAAAAAAAAAAAAAAGATTTAAAAAAAATAAATATTTAAAAAAATCATAAGCAGCTTTCTTCATCAGACAGATAATACAAACTTGGTGAAGACCCAATGTATGTGGCAGCGTATCTCTTGGTCTATTGCCTGGCCACTCTGTCATGCTCTTCTTTGTTGGTCATGTACCGAGTGGTGACACTTCCCGCTAAGGGGTCTGCAGGGTTGCAGTCTGTGTGAGCAGGAAGCAGATGGAAAGGGGCACTTTAGATATGGTGTGGGCCCAGCTCCAGCGGTTTTTTACAATATGCAAACAGATTACCTCTTGGCTATTAATGTTATAGTGATAAATTCTTGTCTGGAATGTAACCTTTGGAGGCTTGAAGGGATATTCTGGTCTAAAGGTTATGTCAAGGAAGAAAACACCTTTCTCATAGACCTATCTTGGAGGCCCCAGGAGAGATGATCCATTTACGGATGAGATATCATTGCAGTCTCCTCTTTACCAGATCTAGGAAAAGTCATTATAGTTATGCTTTTTCTTTGACACATATAGTAATATCTTTACCTTGTATCCTAACACGTTTTCTCTAATTAATAGATGCTATTTGAAGCAATCAATCGACAAGCATTTATGAAATGCCTACTATGCGCCAGGTGCTACAGTGGGTATGGAGAATGTAAAGATAAAAATAAAGCAATGCCCACAGTTCACATCTTACCAGGGGAAACAAAATTCATACATACAAATAGATTCAAACGTATTTTAAGAAGTCAATAAATATGTTGTGATTTCATAATGTGTGAAGGCACTGCCTAACGGGGTTACAGATCCAGAAAGGGCTCTGAGTTTTGAAGTACATTAGGGATTCTAAAGGAGGCAGCTAGGTGGTGCAGTGGATAGAGCACCGGGCCTGGAGTCAGGAAGATCTGAGTTCAAATGTAGTCTCAGACACTTACTAGCCGTGTGACCCTGGGCAAGTCACCTAACCCCTATTTTCCTCAGCTCCTCATCTATAAAAAAGTAGGGACACAATGGAGAAGGAAATGGCAAACCACTCCAGGACCTTCGCCAAGAAAACCCCACAGAGTCTGTCACGCGGAGCTGAACACCACTGGACAGTAACAGTCATAACGGCAACAACAGGAGGATTTATTTGTAAAGGGCGGAAGGGCTGCAGAGAGCCAGGGGTGCGGTGCGCCGCGCCAGGAACAAAAAGCACACAGTCTGGCTAGAGGAGACCGAAGGCTAATGAAAGGCAGCGATCTGTAAGACGCTCAGAGATGGAGACGGGGCCAGACGGGGAAGGCTTAGAAACGCCAGACGCAGAGGTTTGCATCTGACTGCGGAGGGACACCTGCGCCTGGGGACACCTGCGCCTGAGGACACCTGCGCTTGAGGACATCGCTGTGAGAGCAGTATGGAGTGTGGATCGGGGAGGAGAGAGACTCGGAGAAGGGAAACCAATTAGGCAGCTGTCGTCCGGGTGAGAAGGGGTGGGCTCGCGAACTAGGGCGTCTGCTGGGGGTTGAGGAAAGAGGGGGATCTACGAAATGGTTAAAGAGGGGGACTCCACGAGACTCGGCAACTGATTGGATATATTGGGGAAGGGGCTGGGGAGAAAGGAGATTTGAGGATGCTTCCAAAGGGGGGAACCTGGGTGCCTGGAAGGACAGTTATACCTTTGACAGAAGTGAAGTGAGGAAGAGAGGTTTGGGGGAAAAGAGGAGTTCTGTTTCGGATATGCACAGCTTGAGATACCTATGAGACCCCCGGCTGGATGGCTTCCGCTGGGCTATGCAGGACCGGCGCTTAGGAGAGAGAGTAGAACTAACTGGATATATAGAGCTGTATCATTTGTGGTGGTGTTCATTTGTGTGCGACTCTTCATGACCCTGATAGGGGGTTTCTTGGCAAAGACACTGGAGTGATTTGCCATTTCCTTCTCCATCTTATTTTTACAGATGGGGAAACCGAGGCGCACAGGGTGAAGCGACTTGCCCCGGGTCAGACAGCCGGTAAGGGTCTTGGACTTGAACTCAGGTTTTCCAGCGCTTTATCCACTGAGCCATCTAGCTGCCTCCAAATCATTTTTACAGCAATGACGAGAGCGCGCAGTGGCTGAATCACCGAGAGAAATCAAGGAGGCATCTCAAACTCGGAATGTGCGAAACAGAACTCAGCATCTTTCCCTCCCCCATCTTCCTTCCCCTCTGCCAAACTTTCCTAGGTTCAAAGCTACCACCATCTTCCCAGTCATCTTCAAATCTTGAGTCATCATCATCCCACATATTGCCAATTACCTTTACAACATCTCTCATGCACCCCTTTTTCATCACTCACACAGCCACCATCCTTGTTTGGGCTCTTACTACCTCAAGCTTGGACTGTGGCAATTGTCTTCTAAGTGGTCTCCCGGCCTCAAATACCTCCACACTCTAGTCTAATGTCTGCTCAGCTGCACAAGCATTCTCCTAAAGTAGAGGTCATGTCATCTCCATACTCAGTAAACTCCACTGGCTCTCCATTACTTCAGGATCAAATGATATTCTCTGTCTGGCATTTAAAGCCCTCCCAACCTTTCCAGTACTCTTATGCTTCATGCCCCTCCATGTGCTCTATGATCCAGCTACACAAGACTAAATGTTGTAACTCACACATGACCTTCCATATGCCAGCCCCTTCTATGTTTGCATCGAATGTCCCCCATACTTAGAATACTGCCTTTTTCTACTGCTGCCCTGCACCCTGTTCAGGATCTTATTGCTGTCAGCCACTGAACCCTAGTCACCTCATTTTCTTCCTTAATGATTTTCACACCTGGATCACAATATTCCTCTCCAGCCTAAACTCTACCTTTATCCTTGGTGACTTTTCACCGTTATCCTGAATTATTTTACCCCAAAGATCTTGAGCTCTGAAATTTTACTCTCAGACCACAATCTTCTGAATGGCTACCCTCTCCAAATTCCTCATTTAGTCTAAACAGCATTTTGTTTTGACAACGTATTAAAGCGCTTAACATGTACCCAGAACTCTGCTAAGTGCTGGGGATATAAAGGAAGACAAAAAGTGCCCACATGGAGCTCACATTCTAATGGGGAAGACAACATGCAAACAAATATAAATGCAAGGTGTACAAAACATAGATAAAGAGTAGATGAAAGAGGGAAGGTCTCCTGTAGAAGCTGGAGTTTTAAGTTGAGTTTTGGAGAAAGGCGCAGAAGCCAGTGAGCAGGGGTGAGCAGGGAGAACTTTCTAGGCATGTGGGGACAACCACTGAAAAGGCAAGGAGGCAGGAGAATGAGTGCTGAGGGTGAGCAAGAAACTAGGAGGCTAGTGTCACTAGATCGTAGAGTATGTGGAGGGAGTAAAGTGGGAGGAGACTGGAAGGGTAGGAAGGGGATGGGGCTTGAAGGGCCTTGAATGCCGAACAGGATATTAAATTTTATCCAGGAAGTAACAGGAAACTAGGCAAGTAGGTGGCAAAGTGGATAGAGTGCCCAGACTCCTCTTTGTGAGTCTAAATCCAGCCTTTGCTATTTACTAGCTGTGTGACCCTGGGCAAATCACTTAACCCTGTTTGCCTCGGTTTCCTCATCTATAAAAACGAGCCGGAGAAGGAAATGGCAAACCGCTCCAGTATCTTTGCCAAGAAAAGCCCAAATGGGATCATGAAGAGTAGGACAGGACTGAAATGACTGAGCAACAGGAAACCACTGGAGTTTGAGTTAAAGAGTGGTAACACCATCTGAGCTGGTCTTCAGGAAACTCACTTTGGCAGCCAAGTGGAGTGAGGAGAGACTTGAGGCAGGCAGACCCACCGGCAGACTACTGGAATAGTCTAGACATAGGTGACAAGAACCTGCAGCAGGGTGGTAGCTGTGTGATTGGAGAGAAGGGAACATTTATGAGAGACCTGGGAAAGGTAGAAAGGACAAGACTCGGCAATATAATGGCTTTGTGCGGTGAGTGTGAGGGAGAAATCAAGCATGACAATTAGCTTGTGAGCCTTGGTGACTGGAAGGAGAGAGAATGAGTTCTATTTTGGATAGACTGATTTTGAGACACTTACGGATGTCCAAACAACAGCTGGTGATGGGAGACTGGAACTCAGGAGAGAGATCATAGGTCCTGGAATTGTTTGCATAGGGATGATAATTAAACTCATGGGAACCAATGAGATCACCAAGTATTAGTAGAGGGAGAAGAGATTCTGGGGGACACCCATGGTCATGAGACCTGAATTTCCTCAATGCTCTTTATTCTCCAAGTCATCATTGCTATTCTGGCCTCACTTTCTCCCCTTTACATCACTGACCCTATAGTTAGCCAGTTCAGCTAGATCGTGTCCTTCTGAATTCAATCACTTGACGTGTTCTGTTATCACTGTAGATGCCTTGACAATTCTCAACGCTGAGACACTCCCACCATCTATCTTTTCTGGTTCTATGTCTCAGCCACCAAACACTGCTGGATAAAGTCACAAAATTGAGCACACTGGGTCCACTAAAAATTCATGGTATCTAACCTCACCTGGGCCCACAAGGCTAGAGAATAATCCTTTTATTCTTTTTTAATCAACTGCATTTCATTCTTCTTTTAGACTGGTTTAAAACATCCTTATCTCTCTTCAAATCAACTCCTATTCCTCTCTTCTAAGTGGAGGATTTCACTTCCTACCTGATGGAAAAGACTGAGGCCTTTCAACATGACTTCCCTCATGTTACCTTCCCTTAACATCTTAAAAACTTTCTACATCTGTCCTCTTTCCTCTAGCCTCCTAGGATGAGAAAGGCTTTCTCTTACCCAAACTTAACCTTTCAACTTGTGTCCTTCTTCCTCTTGTTTTTCTTGACAGATGCCCTATTCATTTAATCTGAGATTTCTCCCCATCTTTAGGCACCTTTCCCACTGTTTCTAAATATGCTCATGCCTCGGCATTATTAAAAACAAACCCACTGTTGGTCCCCCAACATCAGTTAAAGCTATCACTTTTATCTCCTCTCCCCTTCCTCTTCCAGTTAGTCTACACTCATCAATCCATGTCCTTACCATGCCCTCCGGACCACTGTACTGAATCTGCTCTTCCCAAGTTTCCAAATGACCTCACCCACTAAATTTGACAGGCTCTTTCCTTAGTCCTCCTACCCTTTGACTTTTCTGCAACACTGAATGCCACTGACCAGTCTCTTCTACTGCTGTAGTTACTTTCTGTCTTGGCTTCTAGCTCCCCCCGCATCCAACCCCAACTTGTTCTTGACCCATCTTGACAACTTCTTGGCTTTCACTGGCTTAATGTCTTCTCTCCTAAATGTGAGCGCCTCCCCCCACCCCCGCCCAAGGTTTTGGCCTCCCTTTTCTACTCCTTTAAACTCTTAGTGATCTCAAGTGCTTCTATAGGTTCAATTGTCATCTTTATGCAGATGATTCTAAATCCACATATTCAGCCCAATTCCCCCCACACACCTTGAACTTTATTCCCCCAGCTTACTGGAAATTTCTAGCTGGATGTCTCAGGATCTCAAATTCATTTGGTCCAAAACTGAACTCATCTTCTTGCCCTTTAAACTTGTCCCTCCCTTCCCAACTTCGCTATTTTTGTTGAGGGCTGCACCATCTTTACAGGTATCCATTTCAGATGTTGGCATCATCTTTAATTCTTGCCAATCTTAGAGCCAAACATCTCTCACGTCAGTCCTCTCTTCTACGCCCACATTGACACCAATGTAGTTCAGGTGCCCATCAACTAGGCATCCATCCTTCATTCTTTATCCATCATTTTCTTGGTTAAAAACAAAATCCCCATTGCCTTATCATCAGGTGCTTACAAAATGTTGAATTTAAATAAGGGTGGATGATTTGCCTGTGATCAAACTTGCTAGAAGCAGAGCTAGGATTTGAACCTTGTTCTTTCAGACTCCACCAAACTATTATGTACAGATTCTAGGCTAGGGCTTAAAGCAAAAGCTAAGTTTACTAATACAACATGCTAGGTCCGTCAAGTTATTTAAAATTTTTTTATTATGACAACTTAACATGTCATATTTATATGTAATAAATGACAGAAGGTATTATAACAAAAGCATTATGAAAGAAAAAGTTACACAATTAGGCCAGCAGCTATAAAATGGCTTTGGGCCTAGTTTACACACCAAGAGAGTTCTGACCAGACTGTAGTGAGACAACATTGAACATTTCATTAACAAAAATATTGGCACCAGCCTTAACATATTCTGTTTCTCATTTACAAGGTATATAGTATTTAAAGTTGTGCATTGCAATTTTAACACACTAGCTGTTCATAAATTGCAGTTTAACCCCTTAAGCACCGAGGCTACCAGGACTTTCCCACATTATTTTTATGCACAAAATATACATGCTTGTGATAGCATAGTTGTGGAAAAAGAGTGAAAAGTGTCACCAATTTTCTGTGCAATGAGTCACATTTCCAGTTTTTAAAATATATTCTCCCACTACCACATTCATATATATAGAAGAAACCGTCCTATATTTTCCTTTCAGACTTTTAGCAATGATCATGATTCCATCAAGAAATATAAGTTCAGCCTTCTCGCAAGGCTAAGATGTCTATGACCTTATCTGCTGAGCTTCTTAACATTTAACACTGGTCTGTCAAGAACAAAACGAATGGAGGCATTCCCTAAGTCTGAGAACCTAATCCACAAGTTTTATATTTTCTTAGAAACAAAAACAAAAACAAACCCCCAAAACAGATCCAAAGTATAGGAGTAAATAAAGTGTTTCACATAAGCATATCTTAAATTGCAAGGCATGTTCTGGCACCTCTGATCTGATTAGCTCTGAATGCCAGATACTACTACTTAAATAAACAACAAATACACACAGAACCCCCAAATCCCTATCTGCTAGTAAGTTATCTATGTTATTTATGCCAAGGCAGGAGACTCAAGATCACCAGGATTGCACTGATAAAATACACTGAAGAGCCTGTCCTATCTGAAAACTGCAGACAGAAGCTGCACAACAATTGGCTTGATTAGATGTTTATTATGACACTCACGCAGATGAATTTGTCCTAACGGCACCATTGTGCTACACGGAGGACACTGGCATTTAAAGAAGTTTTTTTTTTTAAACTATAGATATGTACTATTTAAAAGAATGAGATTCCAAAATCCATCTTTATTGAAGGAGAGTGGAATTCAAAAACTCAGTAAGATTTTTTTTCTTGCCCTATTTTTAAAGCACATGAATTAGCATCCATGAAAAGCAGAAGTCTAAGTTATAAGTCATAAGCAATTATATGCCTTCCATGTGTTTCAAAAAAACAGTACTGTACTCTGTCCTTGATAGATACAAAAATCACTGGTAGGTTCTTCTGAAAGGATAAAAATCCCAAATTGCAAATGGCTATTGGAGATGAGAACACATCAGGCCAGCTGTGAGATTCCCTTTGAAAAACCAGATAGTCAGAATATGCACTAGTTTTTCTCATCAGGGTCATTCCAGACCCCTGGATCCTGATCACTCATTTATGTGAACAGACATTATAGTTTTGTTTGAGTTTTTGGGAAATGCCTTTGGAGATTTGGGGATGGTGCTTGTGTGAGTTTCCCTGGTTTTGCAGCTCCATTGTGTGGCAGAATTGATCTGCACCCGCAAAATCCAGCTCTCAGGCAGGAGGATGAAAAAGACCATGGCACAAATTGTTAAGCAGTTTTAGTTTTAATTACAGCATAGACCTGTGGATATTCTATCACAAACACAATTGTAAAAATCTACAATCTACTTGGGGTGTTATTTCCCCGCCTCCCACCCCCTTAAAAGCTGTACACAATTATAAAAAATGTCACTCTAAGCAAAATAAATTTTTTTTTTTGCAACGTACAAAATAAGTTAAACGATTTCTGAAGCTCTTGAGTGTTTACTTAAATTTCCAAACAATGGTTTTCTGGATGGCTGTATTTCTAACATGCAGCTACTTGTTCTACCACCAGAACTTAATAAATACAGATTTTAAAACACATTTTACAATAAAATTAAAATTTCTTAATAAACTGAGGAAAGTTAAGAGGAAGTATAAAACTGGAGCTGACAATTCCATTCTTAACTCACACCATCCAGTGGCAAAAGGAGTAAGACATACCTCAGCATATTTTCCAAATTACGTTAAGAAATATGAATTTGAGGTTTCTATTCTACTGAAATTTCTGTTCAACATCCTTTTTTTTTTTTAAAGTTCTCATTCCCAAAGTCTAAATAGCTTATTCAGAAATCATAATTTTTACCCACCCAAAAATCTGGTATGCGGAGGATTATGTATTCTTATACAGGCATTACAATTTAGAATATTTCTGTGCATTAAATTATAATCATTGCAAATGTGCCAGGACTGCTCTTGTAGTGCTTAATTAGCATGGTCACTATTTTCAAGGAACTGCACAAAAATGAAATGGTAAATAAGACTATCAAACCTATGTGAAAATGGCTTTTCAATTGTATATTTAGAAAAAAAAATTGCTGAAGGTAATCTATACAATGCTTAACTCATGGTGATGGGGAAGGTGGGGAAGTGTAAAACAAAAAAAGGCATTACAACGTAGAATCTGAGTCATCTATGTAAAGCTCACTATGAAAAATTTCCGGCCTGTAGTGACTGATGGCAGACCTATTAGGTCCCAAGGACTTGTTCTTTCTCTATTAAAAAAAAAATGACAGCACCTAGAAAACTATTGGCACTCAATAAATGTGAAGTGATAATGCTAACAATAACTTAAGGCAGATCGGAAGAAGAGATTCTTAAAACAATTTACAGTATATAGTCTATACACTGGTGACCACATGCTTCCAGGATGACCGTAACAAAGCAGATCTACAAAGCTCACCCTCCACTTTCAAACCTAGTTGATCTTTAACGTTGGGAATGGTGGGTGACATTGGTGCTGATGAGAAGATGGATTTTGTTTTGGTAAATGATGTTTTTTTAGCTTAGAGATGCTCAGCCACAAAGCCAGCAAACCAGAGACAAATTATACAACTTTGGCAATCACGGCCTACTAGAGAACAGCATTACTTTCTGAAGATGTCAGATCAAGGAGAAGAACATCACTATTATCTTCTGGTCCCATGGCAATGACAGAACCCTCTATTTTAAACATTATTTTCTGTGGAAAAAAAATCTTTGAGATACATTTTCCTGTGTACATGCCAAATTAAACAAATATAAGGTGCTCAAAGAATGCATTCTTTTTCATTACATAGTAGTACTTCTCTAAAGTACAGACTTTTAAAGTTGAGAACTTGTTCAAAGAAAACAAGACTCCTAGTTTGAATAAATAACACAGGAACATGGATAAGTCACAGACACTCATGAGAGTGGAGTATGTTTCTACACTTTAAACTTCATTTTCCTCTTCATAGTGAGGGCTGAGTAAATTGAAAAATCCCTATTTCTAACAGAATCCCTTATATGTGCAACACAGGCTTTAAAAAACTCCTTGTGATGAAAACAGTACCACAAATTCCACTTACATAGACCTGCTTTTCCCCCATCAACTTAGACTGAAGTGACCAATCAGGTTCCTAATGTTATTAAACGAAATGGGCTAGGTTGTGATAACTAAGAACTAGATGACAAATTATTTTGCAATTATTTCATTTAAAAACTTTGAGGAGTTTCTAATGGTTTTAAAAATAACCACTCTTATTTCCTTATCAAGACTGCAATCTTAGCTAGGTCACATATGTGGAAAGTACACAGTTCATCCAAAGATCTCCATTTGGTCATTCACTGTATTTCTTCTTTTGAATTTGCAGTAGTATGTGAGAATCAATAAATATCACATTGAGCATTATTCCATCAGCAGAAAACCTTCAAAGCCAAGCTGCAATTTAACTACAAGTCCTATTCTTTTCCATGACCAAGTTGATTTCATTTTAAAGTATCCAGTGAAAAGGGAGACATTTTTATAAGAAATGAAACTGTCCATTCTTAAATATCCAAATCCTGACTTAATAAGGCTGAATAAAATGAATACACTAGAACCTCTAATAGAGATTTGTTATAGAATGGAATTGGATATAAGGAAGAGTCTAGTTTGGATTTTATCCAAGGGGTTTTACAATACGTAAGCAGCTTTTTTATATGGCAGCCATGGAATGCTCAATGTTACTTTGGGGGGTCTGCGGTAGTCCTAAGTTATTTTCTTATAGTTTTGCAAAAGTATTTGAGCTTTTCTCATTATTTTCACATATCAATGAAAAATATATTTAGAAATCACATTATGGTAAACTTACTTCCTTTGTGGTGATCAAGAAACTCAAGTTTGAGTGTGCCTAACAAGGGGCAGAGCCAGGCTAGGTTTGCTAAGTTCGGCTGAACAGTTATATGCTGTACATACTCAAGACTATGTAGAGAGCAACATTGTAGGTATCAGTGGCTCTAATATACAGATAGGTAGATGGACCTTGGATGAAGGGTTCTACCAGGAGCTGTGGTTGGAACAGTTCTGCCACTTAGTATACAGACGTGGATCCAAAGACCTTAAATATCAGCCGGCCAAAGTGGCCTAACTGCAACT
Source organism: Trichosurus vulpecula (assembly GCF_011100635.1). Taxonomy (NCBI): domain Eukaryota; kingdom Metazoa; phylum Chordata; class Mammalia; order Diprotodontia; family Phalangeridae; genus Trichosurus; species Trichosurus vulpecula. The sequence goes on along the minus strand of NC_050574.1, from coordinate 118,159,454 downwards.
TGCGAGAAGCTGGTACCACAATCAGTGTTTATCTGCCAAACCATCATAAAAATTCACAATTTTCTGCACTGGAGAAATACAAAGAACTTTCTGAATTTCTATACATCAGGCATGTAATAAAAACATATTAATCCTACAACAGTCACATTTTCTGTCTATGTGCCTGAAGTGAAAGTGCAGGTTTTAGGTGGAAGTTGGGGCTGGTGGGTTTCTGGGGTGGGGAGCAAGGAGAAGGCATACATATTATCAAAGGGAAGTTGCCTGCTGGGGTTACGTTTGCTCAGGCGCAAAACAAAACTGGTGCTGGCAGGCACCCTCTCTCTGCCAGCTTGCTTTAAATGAAGTTAAAATGTTAAACCTCTGTAATGTACTCTAAATAACAAAGAGCTTGAATTAAACACTGCATGAATTATAAAGGCATTTTGTGGCCTGTTAATGCAAGTCATTTCTTCCCCTTAAAATGGGACATTCTCTTCAAAATAAAAAGTCACAACTTTCTTAACACAGCATACTATTGGCGCATCCTAATTTTAGGCTGCCTTTGATTATTTTATTTTATTTTTAAAACAGACGAAAAATACATCGCTAGAATCCAACAAAAATATTAATGGACAGGTGAACTTCTACAGAACTAAAGTGAAATAGAATAAAACAGTAAAGAACCAACATCAATAAAAAAAAAACAGCTATAAACTTTGAAGGCCAAAAGTTAAGTCTGCAGATTAAATTGGGGAAGGACACAAAGGGAAGGCAGGCAAAATTTTCTAGAGAGGTATTTATATGTAGTTCTAGTGCCAGCTTTAAAAAATAAAAATAAAAAAAGAAGTGCTTAATTATGGATTGACTAGCACACAAAAGGTTTAATTTGGAGAGGAGATAGGATGTGACCCCTTGGTGCCATTAGCAGGTAACATGCATCCATTGCCAGCAATGGACAGAAAAAAGGGGGAAAAAAAAATCTAAATCCTTCTGGAGAAAAAAAAAAAAGGCTGACCCGAAGTGACCATCTCTGCTTTCAAAAGGATATATGGAAGGTTCATCATAGAGACTATGCTTTGTCCAAATGTTAGGGCTCCTACCTGAAAATGGACAGGATGATACAGAGGCTGAAGAAAAAGAGGGCCATGGTTAGGGTCAACCAGGTGCTCATTTCAATTCCCCACCTCTCTGCTTAAAATGACAGGCACCAGTTCGCCTTAAGTGTGTCAAGGCATATTTAAGTGGATGCTATGCCCATAAACTTAGGAAATACACTGGTTGCTTTCCTTCTTCTTTAGTTTGGTCATGTGAGTAGTATAAATTTGAAGAAAGTTCTAATGGCCAAAGGCAAAAATGACATTTAGAACCTGCTAATATATTCAGGCAGATAATGCTAAAACATGTGTGTGCGCACATACACAGTCTCTCTCTTTCTCACATGCATACGCATACACACACACAAACACACACACTCAGAAACTCAAACTAAAAACCTCCCAAAGGAACTGCTTGGTTTGTAGACTTCAATTTGAAGTAGATACTAAGGGCAAGAACAGATTGGTTAGGAGTCACCTGAAAACCCACTCCCATCATCAGATGTGCTAAAATCCCATTGTCAGCTCAACGTCTCTGGATGTATGGCATATGCACATATCTATATCTATATAGATCTTAAAATGACCTTTCAAATGTTTAAACATTAAGTGGTCAGTTGTCAAAATAATACTTATGCTATCTGTAATGGTTACACTATCTGTTTTGTCATATTGACCAAATATGTACAATCATCACACTGATATTTTCCATGGTACAGTAGGGATGATCTGATCAAATATTCATAAAGCCATTGTAAAAAATTTGCTGCTAGCACAATTTGGCTGTCCAAGCTTCATTATATATGCTTCATGGTACAAATGCTTTTCAGATGATTATTTAAAAAAAAAAAAAAGAAACTCCATTGTAACAGATACTTAAATTAGAGCTCTTACTAATGGTACTTTCTTGGTCTCTTTTTCCAAGTGTGGTTGGTTATCTCCAGTATTAAACAAGTTGATTTCATGAAGGTTTCTACTAAATGAGCTATGGTATGATGTTATCTACAAGTCACAAAACGTGATAATACAGACATGTACTTTTAAATTGTCTGTTAATTGTAATCTGTTATGAATGTTTAAATATAATATATATGTGTGTGTGTGTATATATATATATATATATATTTAATATGAAAACAGTAAAGCACAAGTGCTTTCTCCCACCCCCCAAATTCCATTTTGGGCCCTGACAGATTTGGAATGCATTCTTATCCATCCTTTATCACAAAGTCAAGAGAGCTCAGGAACTATAAAGTCAAAAATATACAAATCTTTTGTTGTTATTAGAATACGGGTTTGTGTGTGTATCTGTGTTTTTTCCATGAATGAAATTACCAAGGACCATGAACTCAGGGGGGAAAAAAAGACAAAAAAAAAACATCAAAGGGAATTTACAGCGATTATTTTATCTTCAAAGTTCAAAACTGGTCACTTCACAGAAAGACTGCAGGGACTGGTGAAATTTTTGCTTCTAAAAAGTGATCCTGTAGTGGAGAGTTTTCTAAGAAAAATAAAACAGCTTTTAGTAACTGGCCCGCTGGTGTGAGAGCTACCGTGGAATAAATTAGCACAAAAATGGAAAAAAAAGTCTTATAACTGTTCACTGTTACAGACATAATCAACAAGGTCAGTCACTCTTAAAAGTTCATCCTCCTCCTCTTCTGGTGCTCCTGCCTCCTGCCCACCACCTGTCCCATTGGGTGCCAGGCTGGCATTGGCTGTGCTGTCCTTGGGGGCTTGAGGTTTTTCAGATGGCTTGCCAATTAAGTTCTCAATTGCCTTGCCAGGGCTCTGTCCATTGGCAGAGGGCAAGTCCACTAAGCTATAGTCCAATGGGCTTTCTACTTTCCCAACGTTTTCAAAGTCCTCTTCCTCATCACTGTCTATCCTATAGGGCTTCCTGGCATGATCATGCTGCCCGTGGGATGTTGAGTGCTTGCTGGCTGCTGCACGCTGCTCCACGTTATCATCAGCATTCTCACCATTTTCCTCCTCATCTGTCTCAATCCGGTGCAGTCTTTTTCGGGCAGGTCGGCCTTCCTCCTCTTCCTCCTCCACTTCCGAACAGTCATTTGCATTTCGACCTCGCTTCCGAACGGACCGTTGAGATTCCTTAGCTGGCTCATCATCATCAGAATTCCTGGACATGTAGCTCTCTGGAACAAGTAGCAGACTTAAAGCCATTAGCAAATCTGATGGCAAACAGACTCTTTAACATTGCTCCCCACCCCTTTGCCAGGGCCTCATTCAATTCATAAATACAAGTATTTATTAAGCCCCTAAGATGTGAAAATCACTGTAGTAAGCATTGGGAAGGCATACACAATTTTTAACATGTTCTCTGCCCCTATTAAGCTCACAATATAGCAAACAAGAAATGATATTTAGTTCCCTATCCTTCAATTCTCTTTCACAGAGAATATTATATGCTGTCTTTGTGACAATTCACAAGAATTGTCAAGAGTTATCCCAATTTTTTTTGCTCCCCCTCCCCCTATTAGACTCCCCTTGAGTCTAATGACTCAGAAATCTCGCACTTTGACTCCAAATCTGGGAGAAATTTGTATGTGACTTCTTTCACGGCCAACTGGTTTTGTTCAATAAACTGGTTGCACACTAAGAAGGTCCTTTCTCTTCCCCTTTTGCCTCTAGTCCTCAAAGTAAGGGAAAGTGTTGTGAACACAGTTATTACATCGTAAGCTCCTCAGGGGCAAGGAACAAGTCTCAGTTATATTTGAATCTCCTGTAGTGCCCAGCACAGTTCATTACATAGGCAGGCACTTGAGAAGTGTTTGTACGGATTTTGAACAAATATATGTGCAAAACTAAGATCCTGATGGCTGAGAAGCATGGTAGATAGAATTAGATACCAAATTCAAGGCTACTACATGTTAATATATGGAAAGAACATTCAACTCATCATGGAAACCTTAATTACATATCTTTAAATCCTCATAGAGAATATATATTTTACTATGTGAAATCAGTGCTTTTAACCACTTAAGGAATGAACAGTTTATTAAATGTGGTGAAATGCCAACACTTGGAAACAATGGAATAAAAAACAGGGAATTATTGACTTTTTCTTAATTTCATAACCAATTTGGCAGATGCTCAATTAATGATATTAATGGAGAGGAGAAATAGTGCAGACAAAACAATTTAAATCAACAATGATTAAATGCTGAGTATGTACAAGGCACAATGGATAATATAAAATTAATTTGTTTTTGGAATGTAGATGTACACACTCCCCAAAAGACATTCAACCTCATACCTAATCTTCTCATGGATTGTTCTGTTAGCAGACCAAGACTCAAAAGTGCAGTGGTTGGGTGGGGGTAGAGGGATAAAAGTAGTCTGGGAGAAGGAAAAAGGGAAGTACAAAAACAATACAATGGATTTAAAATAACTGGAAATTTACAATATAAGAAAAAGGCTGAACCAACTTCAAAATAAATTCCTAAAAAGTTGTCAACAAACTATTTCAGACCTCTTAAATGTCATCATGTCATATTATCCTACTGGCTACCCATTTTAAAAAAATGTACAAATATCATTATGAAAATGTTTAGCTCAAAGAAAAAAAGATTTTGGGAAGATAATTCTGTCTTGCCTTGAATCCTGCCTTTCCCCTGAAATCCCTACACCAGCTCAGAGCACCCAGAACCCACGTGGGCTGTCAGATTAGCTCATAGGGTTTGGATGAGATGGAAACCAGAACTCTCTTCTTTCTGTGGAGACCACTAGGTCTTACCATTTGTACCGCAACTAAAGTCCTTCTGCCCTTACTTCTATCCCATGCAGGACTCCAGCACTGTAATCTGACTTACTGACATTGCCAAAGGACCTCTGGGCTTTGCCATCAGCCCCCACAACTGGGCCCTTAGGATTTCTGGGCCTTTCCAGGTACCCTTTAGCTGAACTCTCCTTTCCCAATAAAGATGTGAGGTCTCTGAGAGCAGAGAATATTTCACATTTTTAATTTGTATCCTTTAGCACTTAGGAGCACAGGGTTTGGCACATAGTAAACACCCAATAAATGCTTTTTCATTCATGAATAATGCTTCAAGTAGGTACTGTATGAAATGATCCCTAATAGTCCATTGAACTCTGAGAATCTTGAGAAGGATCTCATTTTATCCACCATGGGTGTGAAAAACAGTTGTAATGCTTGGAGTTTTAAAAAGATGATTTAATTTCTAATTGAAACTATATGATTTAAGCAAGAAACAAAAGCTATGTAGCTTCTGATATACCATATTTACTTTAAGCATCTGTAATTTTATAAATGTGAGCACTTCTTCCAGCAAAGCAAATTATCAGCATACCTATGAGTTGGTAAATGGCATTTCAAGAGTTGGTGTGGCCAAAAGAATCGATCACAGTGTGGCCAGCCTGGTGAGGAGCCTCTCTGATGTTTTCCAGGTTTCTTAGAGAAAGAGTCTATAATACCAGGGCTATACACACAGCCCTTCCAGAACTGTAGGACCTACAGTATACTCTGGACTCTGCTTACACAGCCTTTGAGATGACATGGCAGAAAAGCCCAAAACAATCACATAGCAAAATATTATGATAAAAATATAATTAATAACCAGGAAAACCAAGAAGTTCAATTTTATGAAAAATTCTTAGAGATTTATATCTCATCATAAGATTGCTATATTCTGCATGTCTTATTTGAGGTCAATAACCCACTTCCAACAAAGTTTTAATAAACTGATATCTTATTCCTTACCTTCACTATCTGAGCTGGAAAGCCTACGTTTGTGAACTCTTCTCATTTCCTTCCCATATCTGAAGCTCTTCTGGGAACCATCACTTTCTGAGTCTTCCTTATAGTTAACTTGCCTTTTCTGGTTCCTTCTGGACCTTCTCCGTCTAGTTTCCAGGTAATCTTCACTGTAATCACTATAATCACTCTCTGTTTAAAAGGATATCGAATAAAACAACAAAAAGAGAATCCGATTAGTTTTTATTAAAATTAGAAATTTTGTATATTAGAAACTACAATTTTCACTGTTATAAACTGAATGTTGCTAAAAGGGTCATTTGTGCTTTAGATATACTGTCAAACATCAAAAATCTGCACATTTATTATTTTCCTTAACTAATGCATATCATTCAATAAATGCCTGTAAAATTAAACAACAGATTCTCTAACCAACTTGGGGTATGAAATATTAGAACTTTTAAATGTTTACTTAGAGAGTATCTGGGGCCAGAATGCTGTCAGATAAAGAGTGAGTCCAGGGTGGGGTCAAAATGGTGGAGCAGAGGCAGCAGCCCAGTTGAACTCTCAATATTCCCCTCCAAATAACTTCTACAATAACATCAAAGTGAATTCTGGACTGGCATAGCCAACAGTAAGTCATAGTGACAAATCTTTCCAACTGAGACAGCTTAAGAGATACAGAGGAGAGGTGTGTAGGTAGGTGCCAGCCCGGATCCCATGTGTTAGCAATACCAGCAGCAGGCCTTGGAGGCAGCTTCTGGGGTTCTCGGTCCAGAGACAGTAAGGGGACCAGACAACAGGTCAGAAACAGATTATAGGAGATTCTGAACTGAACCTGGTACTGTCTGGAAACTATTACCCACACTCAGTTCTGGGTCACAGTTCCAGGGTAGAGAGGAGCGCTTGTGGTCAGTCATAAGAAGCCCTGGTCACAGTTCCAGGGCCAAGAAGAACATTAAAACTTTTGGCTGCAGGGGAGCAGGGGCCCTTCCTGGGTAAAGACCAGAGTGTAGACCAGGACAGCAGAGATGATACCTCTCCTCCAGATAACATTACTTTGGAAACACAAAAAACTTGCAGTCCCGCAGAACTAGCTCTGAAAAGAGCAGCATGAAAAAGCCTGAAGCTTGGAACAGTGAGCAGAGTCTAACGTTAAGGGATAAGAGTGGCAGAGAAAAAAATTGGGTAATGAAATGAGTGATGTAAGAAAATTATGAAAAGAGGATTAACACAGTTTGGTAAAAGAGGCACAAAAATACTGAAGAAAACAACACTTTAAAACGCAGAATTGGCCAAATGGAAAAAGAGGTACAAAAGCTCAGTAAAGAAGATGATTCCTTAAAAATTAGAATTAGGCAAGTGGAGGCTAATGACTTCATGAGACGTTGAGAAACAATGAAACAAAGTCACAGGAATAAAAAATAGAAGACAATGAGAACATTTGGAAAACAACTGGAAAAACAACTGACCTGTAAAAACAGATTGAGGAGGGACATTTTAAGAATTTTGGGACTACATGGAAAGCCATAATTATAATAATAATAAAAAAGAGCCTAGACATCATATCTGAAGAAATTGTAAAGGAAAACTACCTTGATATTTTAGAACCAGAAGGGAAAATAGCAATCAGGATCCACTAATAACCTCCTTGAAAGAGCTCCCAAAATGAAAATTCCTAGAATTACAGCCAAATTCCAAAACTTCCAGGTCAAGGAGAAAGTACTGCAAGCAGCCAGAAAAAAACCATATCGTGGAGCCCTAGTTAAGATTCACACAAGACTTAGCAGCTTCCATGTTTAAAGGAGCAGAGGGCTCACAATATGATACTCCAGAATGCAAAGTAGCTAGGATTGCAACCAAGAATAACCTACCCAGCAAAACTGAGTATAACACTTAAGGGGGAAAAATGTATACTTAATGAAACATAGGACTTCTAAGCATTCCTGATGGAAGGACCAGAGCTGAATAGAAAATCTAACATTCAAACACAAAGCTCAAGAGAAACATAAGAGGGTAAATATGAAAAGAGAGATCATAAATTTGAATCAGTTCCCTATATGTCTTAGTTATACGGTTGTTGTAAAGATCAAATGAGATGTCTGTAAAATATTTGCTTAAACCATAAAGGGCTAAATATTTTTTGACAGATAGGGATTGGACTGGTGATATCATTGGCAAAGGGATGAGAAAACTCTCTCTACACGAAAACGAAGAAGCTTGTTATCTGCAAGTTAGTCTTGAAGTGATGCCTTGACCACTGAGAGGTTCAAGGACTTGTGGAGGATCATATATAGAAAAAGAATTTTCTAATTTCTAATTTTCATCATATATGCAGAATAAGCAGGTATATGCCAGGTGGTCCTGGCAGGCTCTCCATCTACCGTGCAACATTGCTTCTTATATACTTTATTATGGGGAGTTATTATTATTATTATTCATTAACAGGCCTTAGCACACCTTAGCTTGGTTTGAAGGTAGAAGACTTGGGTTCCAACCCCAGCTCAAATTATTACCTATCTTATTTTAGGCAATTTGGTTTCCTTATCGGCAAAATAGAAGAGGTCTGGAAAATCACAAAAGACAAACCAGAATATTTTGATTATATAAAATTAATAAAATTTTATATGAATAAAATCAATGTGATTAGAATATGAAAAATGTCATCCTCAGAATTCTACCAAAATTTTAAAGGAAAATTTCTACTTATACGCCACAAATTATTCTCAAAAATTGATAATGCACCCTACAAGAATTCCTTTATGAGACAAATATTGTCCTGTTACCCAAAGCTGGGAAAGATAAAACATGAAAGGAAAACTATAGACCAATATCATTAATGAATATTGACTCAAAATTTTTAAACAAAATCCTGTCAAACACACTACAGCGATTTACCTAAGAAATCATTTATTGTGACCGAGGGGATTTATACCGGGGATGCAAAGACCAACCTTAGGAAGTCAATCAACACAATCATATTAGAGACCATGCCATCCCAAACCATGTGATCATCATGCAGAAAAAGCCTTTAACAAAGCAGAGCACTCTTTTATTACTAAAAACCCTACAAGTATAGGCATAGAGGGACTGTTTACTGATATCATAAAAAGTTACGTATCTAAAAACAAATGTAGCTAGGGAGTGCAGTGGGCAAGCTGCTGGGCCTGGAGTCAGTAAAACCTGAGTTCAAATATGGCTGTGTGATCCTGGGAAAATTATTTAACCCTGTTTGCCTCAGTTTCCTCATCTATAAAATGAGCTGGAGAAGGAAATGGCAAATCAGTCCAGTATATTTGCCAAGAAAAGCCCAAATAGGGTCACAAAGAGTCAGACACGACTGAAAAACAACAGCAACAACAACAAAAAAACAAGTACCACATGCAATGCACTAAGCTCTCTTCCAAAAAACGTGGGATTGAAATAAGGGCGCCTCCACTCTCAGTGCTGTTACTTGCTATAGTTCTGGAAATGCTAGCAGTAGCAAAAACACAAGAGAAAAGAAGCATAAAGATAGGTAAAGAAGAGATAAAACTACCCTTATTTGCTGATGGTATGTTGGTATACTTGGAAAATGTTAGGGAATGATTAGAGATATTTAGGCAATTAATAATTTCAAAAAAGTTGAATGTTACAAAATAAACCCTCAAAAATCAATAGCATTTTTATACAATGATAACAACAAAATCCAAGATGCTAAAATGGAAGGGAAAATCCTATTTCAAATCAGTACAAAATATATAAAATATCGGGGGATCAACCTATTAAACCATGCAAAAGACCTGTCTAGATTCAATTACAAAGTACTTCTTAAAGCAATAAAGAGCAACTTAGAATAGCTGGAGAAATATTCAGTGTTTATGGCTAGGCTGTGCCAATATAAAAAAAATGATAATGCTACCAAAATCCAGGGCTCTTTCCACTAGGACTATGAAACTTAAGGTTACAAAGGGATCTCACAAATTATTTAGCCACTGACCAACAGAGTGACCATTAACAGAGAGCATATTTAATATTCTTTTTCTATTTATTTATATATTTAATAATATATAAATTATTATAGTTAAAATTAAAAAAAATTAATATTATACATAATGTGCCCTTACCTTTTTATACCAATGGGGAGGGGGAGGGGAGTGTGGTTCAACATCAAAGCAGAGGAGGAGACAGGAAGGAAGGAGAGAAAACAAATGCTTTTTTGTTGAAAAAAAAAAAAAAAAAGTAAAATTTAAATAGTTACATAAGAAACTGAAAGTATACAGCCAATAAAAATGTTTGTTGATGTGATTTAGTCTTCTTACAGGGACTCCTCCACAAGACCTCTCTATACCTCAGCAGACAGTTTCATTGGTTGCTGTGGCTGAATAAAAATTATCACTTGATGTCCAACATACTGATAAGCCTCTGTAATCTTAGGGATGATATAGACACATGGTATGTTCCCAGGCTTGCACAAGAAGTCTTTAACCTTGGTAGGAATTTCCAGAGTCCCAGCATAGCCTTTGTGAACTAAAGACTACTTCTATGATGAGGCATTCAAGGTTTGTTGCTTTTGGGGTGTTGTTTTGTTTTCTGGGTGATGAATGGTTCACAGAATAGGCTCTTTCTCTTCATCATGTCATGATACAAGTATATGGATCAATGATGTCACATTACTTCTTGTGTCAGGTGAATAATAAAGATCAAAATCACACTATTACTTTTAGGAAAGTATGAGAGCAAGCTGAGACAAATGATGTATTGATTGAGAAGCTAATGCCACTAGATAAGTCTCTGAAGAAGCAGCTTAAAATAGAAGGATATTTTGTACCCTTTGCTTTGAACTTTCAATGAGAAAACCTAATTTCTCACTTCTCTGAGCTCTTGTAACACTAATGGTTCTGCACTACTCATTTCTGCAAGTGCTTTCTAATAACTTACATTCCTATATTGTTTTAAGAATCACAAAAAAACTATTAACAATAGCCAACAAAATTATATATGGTAAAGTTTGCAAAGTGCTTTACATAAACCATCTCATTTGGACCTTATAATAATCTTAGGAGGTTAAGAATTATTGCCTCCATTAAACAGAGAAAGAAATTGGCTGTGCTAGGTCTGAAAGGCCAAGTAATGGAGGGGGTGGAGCCAAGATGTCGGCTGGAAAGCAGGGACTTCCCTAAAGCTCTCCCCCAGGACCCTCCAAACACCTATAAAAAACGGCTCTGAACAAACTCTAGAACTGCAGAACCCATGAAATAGCAGTGGGAAGCAGGGCTCCAGCCCAGGACAGCCTGGATGGTTGCGGGGTAAGGTCTATTGCACTGTGCTGGAAGCGGAGCCAAGCAGAGCCCAGCGTGAGCCACGCCCAGACCAACCAGACTGGGAGCAGGGTGGAACAGGCCACAGCACCCTGAATCAGTGAGCTGCGGCAGTTACCAGACTTCTCAACCCACAAACACCAAAGACAACAGAGAAGGTTAGTGGGAAAAGCTGCTGGAACAGAGTGAAAGGAATCTGTGGTCTGGCTACCGCCCCGGGGGAAGCGGAGGTGATGCAGCTCTGAGGCTGTTTACAGAGCTACAGGGGCAGTTGCTTCAGTCCCCAGGCCCACCTGGTGGGAGGAATTAAGTGACGGATCTGAGCAGGAGTGCAGAGCCAGCTTAGATCTGAGTCCAGGTCAAGATTGGCAGTTCTTGGGGGAGGAGTAGCGCTGGTGCGGCAGAGCTTGCTCTGTAGCTCTGAAAACAACAGCGGAACCCCTCAAGCTTGGGACAAAGTACTGTCTACGAGCAGTTATACCCCGACAAAAAACTCAAGGGTCAAGTAAGTTGGCTGGGAACATGGTCAGGCAGCGAAAATGCACTCAGAATCAGACTCAGACTTTGGAATCTTTCTTGGGTGACAAAGAAGACCAAAACATACAGCCAGAAGAAGTCAACAAAGTCAAAGAGCCTACATCAAAAGCCTCCAAGAAAAACATGAACTGGCCTCCTCAGGTCATGGAAGAGCTCAAAAATGATTTGGAAAAACAAGTAAGACAAGTAGAGGAAAAATTGGGAAGAGAAATGAGAGTGATGCAAGAAAACCATGAAAAACAAGTCAATGACTGGCTAAAGGAGACCCAAAAAAATACTGAAGAAAATAACACCTTAAAAAATAGACTAACTCAAAAAGCCAATGAGGAGAAGAATGTCTTGAAAGGCAGAATTAGCCAAATGGAAAAGGAGGTCCAAAAGACCACTGAAGAAAATACTACCTTAAAAATTAGACTGGAGCAAGTGGAAGAGAGTGACTTTATGAGAAATCAAGATATTATAAAACAGAACCAAAGGAACAAAAAAAAATGGAAGACAATGTCAAATATCTCATTGGAAAAACCACTGACTTGGAAAACAGATCCAGCAGAAAAAAAGAGCCTAGATATCAACTTTGAAGAAATTATCAAGGAGAACTGCTCTGATATTCTAGAGCCAGAGGGTAAAATAGAAACGGAAAGAATCCGCCCATCGCCTCCTGAAAAAGATCCCCTAAAGAAAACTCCTAGGAATATTGTCACCAAATTCCACAGCTCCCAGATCAAGGAGAAAATACTGCAAGCAGCCAGAAAGAAACTATTTGAGTATTGTGGAAACACAATCAGGATAATACAAGATCTAGCAGCTTCTACATTAAGGGATCGAAGGGCTTGGAATATGATATTCCAGAGGTCAATGGAGCTAGGATTAAAACCAAGAATCACCTACCCAGCAAAACTGAGCATAATGCTCCAAGGCAAAACATGGACTTTCAATAAAATAGAGGACTTTCAAGCTTTCTCAGTGAAAAGACCAGAGCCGAATAGAAAATTTGACTTTCAAACACAAGAATCAAGAGAAGCATGAAAAGGTAAACAGGAAAGAGAAATCATAAGGGACTTACTGAAGTTGAACTGTTTTGTTTACATTCCTACACGGAAAGATGATGTGTATAACTCATGAGACCTCAGTATTACAGTAATTGAAGGGAATATACATATATATGTATACACACACATATATACACATACATACATACATATATATACATACTATATATATACAGACAGAGGGCACAGGGTGAGTTGAATATGAATATGATATCTAAAAAAATAAAATCAAATTAAGGGATAGGAGAGGAATATATTGAGAGAGGGAGAAAGGGAAAGATAGAATGGGGTAAATTACCTCACCTAAAAATCAATGCTGAAAACTAAAAATATCAAATAAAACAAAATTAAAAAAAAAAAAATGACAGATCAAGTAATTAAATGAGTCTGTATCACAACTTCCTGACTCCAGAAGTATATCCATCATTCCCTGCTGCCTTAGGCTGCTCTTGTTTCATGGCTTAAGTGTGATTTCCCCCAAATTTTTCTGTATTCTCCATAAAACCGAGCATATGTAAAAAGCTCAATAAATATTAACTGATTTGAATTTCACTTCATGCTCTAAGATCGTATTCACAATTATCAGATCATGAAGGGGACCATGGCACAACGGAATGTCCACTTTGACACTCTGGTCCAATTTACCTATTATCATCACTTGGGTAAGCCCTCTTTTGAAAAACTTCCATCCTCTATACCAACTCCCAAACAGACATTTCAAATTGGATGTTTCCAAAGATACCTCAAAGTCAATGTGGCCAAAACAAAATCCATTATTTTACCCTTCCCCATAAAAAATATACAACAAAAAGGAAAACAAGATAAAATAGAAAACAAAAAACCACCACCAATTTTAAAAATAAAGAAATGAAAAAGAAATTCCCTTCAAATAACCTTTGTTCCAAACTTCCCAAGTTTCAAACTTTCTTTTGAAGTCAACTGCCATTATTTCAGTCTCCCAAATTGCAAACTTAGTGCTCAACAACTCCTGATTCTCCCTCCATATATCCAATTAATTATTTTTCAAGATTGCAAAGAATTTTTCACCAATAATTTTTTATTTCATTAAATATTTCTCAATTACACATAAGCATTTTAAAACACTTGTTTCTAAAAGAATTTTTGAGTTCCAAATCCCCCTTCCACCCTCTTGAGAAAGGAATTTTATATAAATTATATATGTGAAGTTAGACAACACATATTTCCATATTAACAATATTCCAAAATTAAACAGACCAAAAATAAGTAAAAAAGAAATATGCTTCAATCTGCATTCAGACTCATCAGTTTTTTCACTGGAGGATGAATAGCATTTTTCATCATATGTCCTTCAGAACTATCTTGGATCATTGTCTTAATCAGAATAGCTAACTCCCTCACAGTTGATCACTATTATGATATTACTGTGTACAATGTTCTTCTGGTTCTGCTCACTTCACTTTACATCAGTTCACCTAAGTCTTCCCAGGTTTCTCTGAAAGCATCCCTTTCATCATTTCTTATAGCACAATAGCATTCCATCACAATCATCATATACCACAACTTGTTCAGCCATTTTCCAAACTGACTGGCATCCCCTTGATTTCCAATTCTTTGCCATCATAAACAGCTGCTAGAAACAATTTTGTACACATAGTCTTTTTCCTTTAAAAAAAAAAAAACTCTTTAGGACACAGCCCTACTACTGGTATTGCTGGGTCAAAGGGTATCCACAGTTCTATAGTCCTTTGGGGACAGTTCCAAAATGCTCTCCAGAATGGCTAGATCAGTTCACAACTCCACCAATAGTGCTTTAGTGTCCCAATATGCCCACCTCTCCTCCAACATTTCTCATTTTCCTTTTTGTCATATTAGCCAATCTGACAGGTGTAAAACAATACCTCAGGGTTCTTTTAATTTGCATTTCTTTAATAAATAGGGATGTAGAGCATCCCTACATGACTACAGATAGCTTTGATCTCTTCTTCTGAAAAATGCTTGTCCATATCCTTTGACCATTTATCAATTGTGGAATGACTTGAATTTTTATAAATCTGACTCATTCTCTTTATATTTGAGAAATGAGGCTTTATCAGAGAAACTTGCCATAAAACTTTTTTCTGAGTTAGGATTACTATGTATTTCCCTACATTCTATTTTTACTCCTATTTATCTTTCTATCTCCTTTAATCCTGTCCCTCCTCTAAAATGTTTTACTTCTAACCACCTCCCCTAATCTGTCTTCCCTTATATCAGCTCCCTCTTCTCTTATATCCTTGCCTCCTACTTCCCTGTAGGGTAAAATACCTGAGTGTGTATTTTATTCCCTCTCTGCGACAATTCTGATGAGAGTAAGGTTCAAGCACTTTCTGTTGCCTCCTCATCTTCCTATCCACTGTATAAGCTCTTTCACACCTCTTTTTTTTTTGAGATAACTTCCCCCATTCTATTACTTTTCCCTTCCCCCTTGTCCCAGTGTATCTTTCTTTTTCACCTCTTAATTTTATTTTTTAAAACTATCATCCCATTATAAACTCACAACTATATCCTCTGTCTATGTATACTCCTTCTAACTGTCCTAATATTGAGGTCTTAGAAGTTACAAGTATCATCTTTCTATGTACGAATGTAAACAGTTTAACCTTACTGAATCCCTTATAATTTCTCTTTCCTCTTTACCTTCTTATGTTTGAGTCTTATATTTGAAATCAAATTTTCTATTCAGCTCTGGTCTTTCCATCAGAAATGCTTGAAAGTCCTCTATTTCATTAAATATCCATTTTTTCCCCTGAAGACTTATAGTCAATTTTGGTGGGTAAGGTTGTAATCCTTTGCCATCCACATATCATATTCCAAGCCCTCCAAACCTTTAATGTAGAAGCTGCTAAGTCTTTTGTTATCCCCACTGTGGCTGCACAATATTTGAATGGTTTCTTTTTGGCTGCTTGCAATATTTTCTCCTTGATCTGGGAATTCTGGAACTGGGCTATAATATTCCTGGGAGTTTTCATTTGGGGATCTCTTTCAGAAGTAGTTTTTTATCCTCTAGTTCTAAAATATCAAAGCAGTTCTCCTCGATAATTTCTTGAAATATGATGTGTTGGCAAATTTTTTGATCATGACCTTCAGGTAGTACAATTATTCTTAATCATCTCTCCCCAATCTATTTTTCAGATCAGTTGTTTTTCCAATGAGATAGTGTGCATTGTGTTCTCTTTTTTCTCATTCGTTTGATTTTTTTTTTTTTGTTTCTTGATGCCTCATGAAGTCATTAGCTTCCACTTGCCCAATTCTAAATAGTTCTTTTCTTCAGTGTATTTTTGTACCTCTTTTTCCATTTGGTCAATTCTGCTTTTTAAAGAATTCTTCTCTTCAGTGGATTTTTGTGCCTCTTTTACCATTTGGCCTATTCTCTCTCTTTTTTTAAAGTGTTATTTTCTTCTTTTTTGTGCCTTTTTTTACCAAGCTGTTGACTCTTTTCTCTTTTTGTTCAATATGCCAGTTTGTTTTAAAAATTAAACTTCGATATAGTTACAAAAATGTCCTCTGTGCAATTTACAAATAGTGGACACAAATTCTTATTATAATGACATAGCAGAAAAATTCCATATATGCTATAAAAATGCTATTCAAAATTTTCAATTAAGTCACTTCAAAAGGGACCTAAAATGTTATATCATGCACTTGATAACTTTTTAAAAATAATGTTTGTTCCAATTACATTATAAAGACAATTTTTAACATTCATTTTTAAAGTGAAATTTTGAGTTCCAAATTTTCTCCCTCCCTCAGACAGTAAGCAATTTGATATAAGTTATATATATGCAATCATATAAAACATATTTCCGTATTAGTGTTGACTATTTTCTTGCATCACTCTCATTTCTTTCCCCAATTTTCCTTCTATCTCTCTTATTTGATTTTTAAAATCCTTCTGGAGTTCTTCAAGGAATTCTTTTTTTTTTCCTTATTTGAGGCCTTGCATATAGGTGTTTAGATTTTGTTGCCTTCTAATTTGTGTTTTGACCTACTTTGTCACCACAGTAACTTTCTACGGTCAGGTTCTTTTTGTTGTTTGCTTATTTTCTCAGCCTATTTCTTGACTTTTAATTTTATGTTAAAGTTGGACTCTGCTCCTGGGGTAGAGGGGGCACTGTCCCAAGCTTCAGGTTTTGGATGTTGCTGTTTTTCAGACCTAGTTTGGGGGGGAAGGAGCAGGGATGTCTATAAGCTTTCAGTTTTTCCAAGGTGATATGATCTAAGGAGAGGTGTAATTACTGCTCTCCTGGTCTATGCTCTGGTCTGAGAGCAAATAAAAACACTCTTTTCCACCCTGGAATTGTGACCAGGGTCATTGCTCCTGTTAGTGCTCCTCCTGGTCCTAGGAATTCAACTTGGACCACATATGGGCAATGTAACAGGGTCTGGCACCAAGTGCCAGCAAGGGGTTGCCTCTCTTTCTGACCAGTTGTCCAATCCCCTTACATCTGTGGGTTGAAAGCTCAGGAAGTTGCCTCCACGGCTGTTGAAGCAGCTGCTGCCCCCAAGGCCTGTTGCTGGCTTGCTGCACTGCACTCCTCTCTCACCCTGATGAGACAGACCTTTCCTGCCAATCTTCCAAATTGTCTTGGGCTACAAAATTATTTTACCCAGTCCCTTTGTTTGTTCTACTACTCCAGAATTCATTTTCAGGCATTACTTAAAAAGTTGTTTGAAGGGTAATATGGGAAAGTTCAGGGAAGTCCCTGCCTTTATCTTACCATCTTGCCTCTGCCGCCATTAAGTCTTTTCTCATCCCAACTGTTAGTGGCTCCACTTGAAAACAACCTTGCATGTAACTACTCTGCTACAGGCAGCTGTAACACCAATTTAGATTTGAAGATCCTTCCCACCCATTAATAGGCCATGTGACCTGCTTACTTCACAGGAAGCCTAAGACACATGTGGTGGGAGGAGCTTGCTGAGAGGAAAAGGAAATTGTGTCACAGGCAATGCTGAGAGAGCAGTTACGGCAGTTAGAGCTGAGGGAAAGAACAGACGTGCTGTGCTGTGAGTGTGATTGTGGGAAGGCCCCAGCAGGGGGCGGATGGTTCTGGGCTGGAGAGGTTCTCTGTGGTGCTACCGTGTATCGAATTCTTTGCTGCTGTGACAGACTGGGTGTATAGGTTTTGTGATCTAGTTATCTGGTGTCCGAATAAACGGTTTACTTCTTCTACCTTCTATGTGGAGTCTCATATTTTGCAATATAGAACCACATAGGCATTTTGACAATGATCACCTATATCGTGATCATTGCCTTGCTGACACAGCAGCTAGGCTGCACAGTGCGTCAAATCAGTGGACTTGGGAGTCAGGAACACCTGAGTTCAAATTCCAACACTTAGTGACCCTGGGTAAATTGCTTAGCATCACTGCCTCAGTTTCCTCAACTGTAAAATGGGGATAGTAATAGTAGCTACCTCATAAGGTTATTGTAAGGATCAAATGAGGTAATATATTTATGGTGCTTTTTTAAACCTTAAGGTGATAAATGAACGCCAACTATTATTATTTGTAATTACTCTCTTATTTTGTATATACATGCGTACTCATGAAGAGCTGGACGTGACTGAAAAACGACTGAACAACAACTGAAACTCTCTGTGTGTGTGTGTGTGTGTGTGTGTGTGTGTGTGTGTGAATGCAAGATCCTTGAGGGTAGTAACTATTTCATTCTTTACCCCTATATGTGCCTATAAGCACATATTATGTACTTGGGAAATGTTTATCAGTTGACAGTACCATCCTTTTTTCATAAGGAATAAGTATGGTAAATAAATTTCTTCCTATCTATGGTTCTTTTTTTTATTTTGGAGGGGGAGGGAAGGCAGGGCAATTAGGGTTAAGTGACTTGCCCAAGGTCACATAGCTAGTAAACGCATCAAGTGTCTGAAGCCAGATTTGAACTCAGGTCCTCCTGCCTGTCTATTATTCTAATGAGAGCCCAGATATTACAAATGTTAGAGAATGAATATCCTCAAATAAGAAATTTTCCTTTCAATACTGCTAAGATGCAGTTTGTGCATGGAAATATCTACTATTGACCTGGTTCGACAATCACAACTCTTTGTTGCACACTATCAGTCCAGAGGCACATCCAATACACATATAAATTTGCAAGACAGGACTGAAAGGTCCTCACCTTCTGTGAGCACCATCAACACTCATCTAAACTCACAGGCTCTATATCAGTGATTTTCAATTCAATTGAATTGACATTTATTACATACCTCCTATGTGTAAGGTACTGTGTTAAGAGACAAGGATGTATGTGTCTCTTTGAGTGTACATTTTCCCCACAAATTAGACTGTAAACTCACTGAGGCTCAGGGAACATTTTACTTATTTTTGTAGCCCAAAGAGCTTGGGACATGGTAGATGCTTAGTCAATGTTGGCAGAATATAATAGTAACTGAATTAAAAATGTAGAAAACTAAAGAGAAAAAAATGCCTGGAAAAAAAGAAAGCTAATACTATATCTGAACACTTCAGAATTGTCTTTTCTTATTTTAGGCTTTTTTAAAATTACAAAGTCAAGATATATTGGTGTGATACAAAATGCTGACAAAACAGTCATTCCTACCAGATGCTCTACTATTCTCCTCAGAGTCATCTTCTTCATCATCATCAGAGTATTTTTTCTTCACTGTCTTTCTTCTCAAACGCCTGCTCTGCCTCATTGGCTTGGAGTGGTGTCGCCGGGGTCTTCGGGCACAGAATTCCGTGTCGCTGTCATCATTTGAGGGCTGTTCTTCTTCACTCTCATCTGGGTTTTCCTCTGACACAACAAACTCATCCTGAGATCTGTCCAAGAGGCAAAAATTATAGACAATAAAAAATGTATTGTGAATGTTTGCTGAGAAAACCTAAGCCTTGGAAGACCTAGTTTCAATTCCCAGTCCTTGTACTAAAAGTTATTGTGCCATCTTTAGCACTGGGAAGGGTTCTAACATGAACTAGTCATCATGTGCCCGAATTTTCTTCCTTGTAAAATCAGGAAATTATGTAAAATGGGAATAACATAGTCAAGCTACCTTCCCATCAAGGTCTATATATAGTGCTTTGAAATTATAAACACACTAGACTTAGATATAAAATAAAATTATAATTGTCAGATTTTAAATGCTCAGGAGGCATATATTGTCTTATTTTTCTGTTGTTCAATTTAATGCAAAAAAAAAAAACAAAAAAACCAAAAACAACCCAGAAGAAACAAAAAACAATGCAAAAAAAATCCAAAACCCATTTATCGAATGTATCTCCTGTATGTAGGGCACTGGGCTATGAATACAGATCCTAAGGCAACACATCTCAAAATGGACAGATCATTCACCTGAGAAAATTTACAACGTAACAGGAAAAAAAAAGATATTTACACAAATAAGCATACTAATATTTAGAATGTCATAAACGAAGAGGAGAGAGTCAAAAGAAAGGTCCAAGGGATCTGAAGAAGAAAAAAAACACTTCCAGCACAAGCTACTTAGCACAGTGCCTTACAAATAATGGATGCTCAAGAAATAGTTGGTTAATTGCTAAACATCTTTAAGTGGCACATTGGCATCTAAGGTGGTTAATTAAAGTGGGTTAAAAAAATGAAGCACAATTTAATTCAAGGCTGATTTTTTTGTACATTCGCAATGTACAAAGAATGAAGAGCTTTAGCTCTTTGATAGTTGGAATTCTTTGCATCAATAAGAACTGTCCTATAAGGCCTCTGAGCATCTCTGGCTGGGTCACTGCTGGCCTGTATCAGTGGCTCTGTCTCTCTACTTTCAGCTTACCCATCACTGATCTTGAATTCATCCTCACTCTCCTCTTCATCCAGATTGCTGTCGCTATCAAGATCATTCAGCCGCCGCCGTTTCTTCCGTCGGGCAGCAGCTGCACGCTGTGGACGCTTACTTTCTTTCCTTTCTTCTTCCAAAATGGTTGAGATGTCTTTCCCTCGGTGACCTGTAATGGTGGAAATATCTTTTCCTCTGCCAATTCCTATATCAGAGAAAAGAGAAAAAAATGAAGAAATGGAATACTCACAGTTTATCTTTTACATAAAGAGTACCTCACCCTTCGAAGCTCTGCAACCTTTTTTCCCCCCAACCCCCCATTTCAACCAATAAGCAGCTTTCTCACTACTTCAGCCTACTGACCCAGACCAAGTATTTTTGCTGTAACAAGACAATGTCAAAGAATGGCTGTTGGTAGTTGCCTCTGGATATGCATAACACATCTCTTTAGAGAGAAGGCTTGGCCACCCTGTACATGGACTGACCAGTAACAGTATCAAATAGATGGTACTTTCAGGTTTGTGAAGCTTTAAATACATGATCACAATTCAGACTTACAACAACCCAATAAGATGGGCACTATAGATAACGATACCCCTATTTTACAAATGAGGAAACTGAAGCACAGAGAGGTTAAAAGACTTGACAGTGGTCACAAAGATAACGATCATCAGAGATGAGATCTGAAACCAGGTTAGTTCACAGTTTACTAGGCAATGCTATCCCTGAAAATGAAAAACAACAAAAACTCAGCTGGCAAATTTGAAATACTGCTAACAAATTTAATTAAGTCTAAGTTTTGTTCAAAAAATGGTAGACTCCTTTGGCAAGGCCATTTCCACCTCTGCTGCCCTTCAGTTAATCTATTTGATAGACAGGTTGTTTGAAAGCTTTCGTATGAATGGACTTGGTGACATTATACTCCAGCTAGACAACAACAGCTGATATCATCTGTAGTTCCTAAGTCTGGTTATCTGACAGAGGTAAAAAAAAAAAAAGACCAAAACCCAACAAACAAACATTTATATTCAACAAAAGTGATCCTATCCTTCACAAGGTCATGAAGTGGGGAGAGGGGTTCATCGAATACAGTGAAACAAAGAAACCATCAATCTTTAAGGACCTGGTAGTAAAAAGAAAAGCATTTATATTCACATGAACAGGAAATGTTCTGAACATCAATGGACTCCACTCTCTTTCTCTAAAGGAAGTGGACAATAAAAACCAACACCAGGAACACTCCAATGCCAGCAACCTGGTCTGGCTACTTGGGGAAGGCAAGTCATATTTGCATAAATTTAGGTTGGCTCCACAATGGGAACACATACCACCATCCACTATATAGATATCAACACTGCTTTTCAGATCTGATTCCTGCATTGTGTGGGTTGTTTTGTCTCTCTGAATCTACACATTGTATATTCATGAGATAACAGTTATCTCTGAGAGAAAATCAGAAGCTGTCCTGAGAAGATTAGCTTATGAGAGGCAACTGTGCTTGAGTCTCTTAATTCAATAGGTATGATTATCCTTATAGTAACTACTCCACAGTCTTTTACTGTGACAAAACTTAAAGAGAGCCTTGGTTATTCAATCAAGGTGAAAAACAGACTGTCTAAAAGTCATCAAGGAGCTTTTCTGAAAACAAATACCCTAAAATCAATATGCCTCATGTGAAAAGTTTCCTTTGGTTTTCCACTTGGGGAAAAAAGTAAACACTTTTAATATACATAATGAAAATACAGAATTTAGAACTAGCCACAGAACAAAAAGTCCTTCATAATAAGTAAAGTTGGGTTTTATGCTTTTAACAATAATCAGGAGTGTCTAATTTGAAAATAGGATTGCACTTATTATATGCATTGGTAACATTATATAATATTTAAACTTGTTGTCCTTTTCCAGGTTATGTGGAGTGTATTTTCGACAGAGCTGAAAATAACAGAGACATACCCCCTCCATCAGCTTCTTTGATATCATCTTCAATAGCTTCATCAATTGCCTCATCAAATTCATCAAATCTAAAACAATCACATAATGTTTACATTAAGACTTGGATATAATTTATATAAATAATGGATTTTATGGTCTGAATTCATGTTTCAAAACCGTCCCATTTTATTGATGCGAAAACCTAACCCAAGTACAGTTAAGTAACTTGCCCAATATTAATAGTAAAGATGAGAGAAAAACTCAGGCTTCCCAACTCACAATTTCGTGCTCCTCCCCTTGATTCTACTGTGCATGCTTTATGATACACTCTTCCCTTACCTACAGCTGAGGAATGCATAAAGAGCTTCATGCATGGCAGAAATAAAAGAAAAGAACTTTAGAATGAAAAAAAACTAGTGGGAAATGAAGACCCATAAATGTTCTCTTTCAAAGAAACAAAGATAGCGTATCTTTGTATTTAGGAAATGTCTTTAGAAGTAAAAGTTAACACAAGTTATGATGTGGATACCACCTTCATTTAATTAATGTAAACATCTTGTTGATCATTTCAATTTTACCTTGCTTCTTCTTGAGTATTATATACAAAAGAATATAGCTTCACTTATATTAACTCACATTTTTATAATGTTGAAGATTTACAAAATGATTCCTTTATAAATCTACGAGGTGGCAGGGCAAATTTTATTGCCACATCACAGATGAGGAAATTGAACCTTACAGAGGAGAAGATATGACAGGGGGTGGGGGAGGTGTTGTGATACAAAAGATGAGAAAGGTATAAATAGAAGAGATTGTGGACATGAACTTGAAAAGCTTTAGCAATTGACTAGATATTGGGGAGGTGCATCAAGAGATTATGAACCTAGGTAGAAGTTGGAGGAGAGGTTTGATTAGGAGAGAAAACAGTTTTTTTTTGGGACATGCTGAGTCTGAGATGCCTATGGAACATGTAAATTGCCATGTGCAGAAGCCTAGTGATAACACAGGTCAGGACACTTCAGGAGACAGATAAGGGTTGGAAAGAAAGCTAGGTAGTACAGTAGATAAGGCGCTGCTTACGAGTCCAGAAGACCTGAGTTCAAAATGTTGTATCAGAGAGAATTCAGAACTGCAAAAAAATTGAACTAAAAAAAATCCTGCCTCAGAACCTTACTATTGTGATCTCGAGCAAGTTACTTTACCTCTATTTTAGTTTTCTCATCTACAAAATAAAGATGATTATGGCATCTATCTCTCAGGGTTGCTATGACAGTAAAATGAGTTAATATATGTAAAGTGCTTTACAAACTTTAAAGCCCTATGTAAAATTTAGCTATTTTATAAATAAACATGCATTTTGTGTGTGTGTGTGTGTGTGTGTGTGTGTGTGTGTGTGTGTATCTGGCAGTCATTTACATAGGAATGATATTCTAATCTATGAAAGCAGATGAAATCACCATGGGAAAAAAAAACAGTGGAAGAGAAGGTTCACGATGGAACCCTGTAGCATAACCATAATAATGGGACAAGAGATACAGCAAAGGAAACTGAGGAGAAGAAATCAGCCTGGTGGAACAATCAGGAGAGTGTAGCATCAAGGAAACCTGGGAAGAAATCTCCAGAAGGAAGAGTTAGTCGGGTAGTGTCAAAAGCAGCAGAGAGGTCATGGAAAATGAAGATTGAAAAAAGAATATTGGATTTAGGAGTTAAGAGATAGATGGTAACCTTTGAAAGAGTCAAGGAGTAAGCCTGGAATCCAGACTGTAAGGTGCTGATGAGTGAAAGGGTCAGTGAGAAGAAAAGATTCTTTTTAGGAGTCTGTCAGTAAAAGGGATAAAAGACATAGGATGGTACCTTGACACAATAACAGGATCACAAAAGGCAGTTTGGTACAGTAGAGATAATACTGCATTTTACATCAGAAGAACTAAGTTTTGATATGACTGCACTTTAAAATCTGTGAGACCTAGGGAAAACCCTTTCACCTTGATCAGTTTTGTGATCTCTAAAATGGGAGTTTTGGATTTCATTATTGCCAAGGTTTCTTCAAATTCTAAATCTATGAAACCATGAACAAAATAGAGGGTAGACGAGAACATTTTTGTAGGCAATAGGAAAGGACCCAGAAGACACACTGACGTTGAACATAGAGAAAGGAAGCAATATGAGGAAGAAAAGATTAGGTAAGATAGGATAGAGGGCACAATCACAGGAGCTGGTGTTAGCCAAGAGAGATGAAGCGAAAAGGGAAAGGAGGCGTAAAGATAAGGGAGAAGGAAGAAGGAATTGAGATGTGAAATAGGAGAAATGAGGGTGCTTACAACATATGACCATTTTCTCAGTAAGGTGAGAGGTGAAGGGCATGGCAGAAAGTGAGCATAGGAAGTATGACAAAATTTAAAATATCTGCTGCTGAGTGTGATTGCAAATCAAATAATAAAATGATTTCTCAAGTGAATTTTGTTATTACTGTATATGCTCTATGAGCTGTTCTTTTTGGTATACTGATTTGGTAGAGCATTAAAACTATAAATTAACTTTAATGATACTGTCATTTTTATTATATTGGCAAAGCAGGTACAGTCATAAACATTAAATATCATTCCAGCTAATTATCTTATGCATTGCGTAGTTACTTTGAATAAGATCACCCTATTATCACTTCTTGGATCATGTTATTTTATAGAAATGTTTTTTTTTAATTTTTGTCAGATTATTTTCAGCAACTTTACTGAAGTTATTTTCTCAATTACTTTCTTTGCTGATTCCCTAGAATTTTATAAGTTATCATGTCATCATAAAATACGGGCAGTTTTCTCTTTTCTTTGCCCTTATCAAATAATAATAGGGAAAGCGGGCACCCTTGCTTTACCCGTGTACTTGCTGGGAAAACTTCAGGAATAGAAGTTCTTAACCTATCCCAGAGATCCTCAGTGGACTCAGAGATTTCTGGAGGATGTGAATTAGGATGGGAAAAATTAAATCTTTGTTTTCACTAGCCTCTAAATGAAATTTAGCATTTCCCTTAACATTTAAAAACTTCACCATAATGCTAAGAGTCCATGACACAAAAATGTTGAGAATCCCTATTCTAGAATATCGCCATTGCATATGATATAATTCATTAATGACATCAGTCTGAATTTGTAGATATATGTTCAGTTCATCAGTTCATTCTTTTTCTATTTTGTTAATGTATATTTTTAAGGACATAATTTTTCCCCTCAGTACTGAATAATAACACTATCAAAGCTAATTTACAGACTTAGATCAACAGTACTCAAACTCCCAAAGGGAAATCCTACAGAGCTAAATAAAATGTTACAAATTTCATTTGGAGGAACAAAAGATCTAGGATATCAAGGGAAATAATGAAAAAAATGTAGGAATGAAGGAATAATAGCAATTCCAGACTTCAAATTATATTATAAAGCAGAAATCATTGAAAATTATTTATCAGTGGTTAAAACCAGAACAATATAACAATGAAACAAATTAGACAAGGGAGAAATAGAACAATAACCTACAATTCAATAAACCTAAAAGTGCAAATTATTAAAAGAATTCATTTATATTTTTGAAGATTGCTATTAAAATTATAAAGTAGTCTGGCAAAAATTAGGCTTAGGTGAACCTATTAAAGGATATTCCATAATAAATTCAAAATGGAGACATGACCTGAATATTCCAGATCATACCATTAAAAAAAAAGAGCATATATCTTTCACAGCTATGGGTAGGAGATGAATGCTTAACCAAACAAGGAATAGAGATCATTACAAAAGATAATTTTGATTACCTGAAATTGAAAAGCTTCTGCGCACACGAAAAATTAATGCACCTAGGATAAGAAGGGAAGCCATCGCCTGGGAAAAAAATCTGTGTACCAAATTTCTTGGATAAGGGTTTGGTATCTAAGATATATAGACAACAAAGAGAAATACACAAAAACAAAAGCCATTCCCCAACAGAGAAGTGATAAAAAAGACATAAACAGTTCTCAGAAGAATCGCAGACAAAGCCCATATGAAAGAATGTTCCAAATCTTTTAAAAGAAACACAAAGCAAAAAACCCTAGGTTTTACCTGGCACCTAGCAAAATGGCAAAGATGATAAAAGTTAGGTTTACAGGGGTCAGTGTGGGAGGGGGTGTGAAAAGAAAGGAACACGATTGCGTTTTTGGATGAGCTATAAATTAGCACAACCACTTAGAGAGTAATTTGGAATTATGTGAAAAAAGTGACTAAAATGTACATACATACGCTTTGAACCACGGGCTCAAGGATTAAGCATATACCCCAAGGAGGCTGCTGACCAAAAGGAAGGTTCACTGTACACCATTTATAGCAACACCTTCTTTGGTAGAAAAGAAAAATGTCTACTGATTATGATGCATAAATGCAATGGAATGTTACTTTCCATTATATGGAAAATCTCACACAAACTGATGCAAAATGTTATAGAGAGAGCCAGAAAAAATATACATAAGGATTATAACATGGAGATGGAAAGAATAACTATAAAAGAACTGAAAATGAATGCTGCAAAATTACAAAGAATAAGCCTGGCCCCAAAGTAGAGAAATGAGAAGTCAACTTCCTCCAAGTCCTTTGCAACGGTGGCAGTGTTTATGAATATGCAACACTGCATAGAATTCATTCCACTGCATTATTTTTTTCTCTTCTACCTCCACTTCTTTTGCCTCAAAACATTCTTTGTTACGAGGGATGGTTTTCAGTGGGGAGGGACACAAGAGGGAATAGAATTTTTGTGCAGCCATGAACGCCCAGTAGAAATAAGAAAATATGAGCTGGTAGTGCCTCTAGTATAGAGGCATAATTTCCTTTAGGAGCATCCAGCAAATTGAGAGATAAAGAAGGCTGACAATTGTTGAGGGCAACTCAGGGTTGAGGAATTCATGGCAGGAAATGAATGGTAGAAGGCAATGTACAGCGGAACTGGTTAACTGCAAAGGGAGTAAAGTGAGAAGAGAATGAGGGCCATGGAGTGGGCTAATGGAGGGATGAAAGGAACTGAATCTGCCGTGATGATGAAGAAACAACCATCAATAAGCATTCATTAAGTGTCCACTACACTTCAGGCACTATACTCTAGGCACCTAAGATTGAAAAAATCCCCAAAAACCCCCAAATGATTTTTACTCCAAAGTTTATTATCTACTAGAGGAGACAATAACAACGAATACTTCTAGAGCATTGACTGCCAGGCACCGTGTGAAATGCTTTACAATGATGATCTCATCTGCTCTTCCCAACAACTTTTGGAGGCAAAGGCTGTTATTATCCCCATTTTACAGACAAGGTAATTGAGGATAATAAAAAAGGCTAAATGACTAAATCAGGGTCACAAAGAGAGTATGTGTCTGAGACCACATTTGAACATGGGTCTTCTAGACTCCAGGCCTAGCACTGTACCCACTGCACCACCGAGTTGCCCAAATGACGAATACATATGAGTATATACAGAATAAATAGATAAAAAAGAAATACGAGCTATTTAGGGAGGAAGGGAAATTGAGGGATCAAGAACAGTTTCACAGAGATGCTGCTTGAGCTGCATCTTGAAGGGATTCTGAGGTTAGAGGTAAGGAGAAGAACATTCTTTGTCCCCTTTCTTTGAAGCTCCATCACTTAGCGTGGCATATGTAGGCACTCGATAATGTGTGTTGCCTAACTGGCATGGGGCACAGCCAGTGCAAAGGCACACAGATGGGAGATGGCATGCAGGCCATCTAGACTATAGATGGACTTTTAGCAAGCAGGAAGGGAAGTAATGTAAAGGAAGTGTCAGAGGGAAAGATAGCATAGGAGATTATGAAGAGGGAGAAGAATTTTGCATTTCAAAAGCATGGAGGCAGCAAAAGTACCTGAAATGCTAAGTCCTAAGGAATGACTGTTCTTGAGGGTGGCTGTGTTAAGACAGGGGTCGTGGGAGCTGAGTGGACTCATCGGCTAGCCAGATGCATACATTTTAGTTGCTCAGTATGAGGGAAGGGGGTGAGCAGGAAGGAAAACTACTAGGCAGTAAATTCTCAATGAAGGGACTGATCTGGATTCATGTAGATGACAACCACAATAAAGATTTGGACTAGGTGAAACAAGTGAATGGGATGAACATAAAGTCGGGTTTGCTGAGTGAAAGTGGCAGGGTGTGGTTCGGATGTGGCACTAAGGTTTAAGTGGTGTGCTAGGAGTCAGATCTATGTCCCCAGGTAAAGACTGAACTTTCACGTGGCCACAGGTCCTTAGCTGAACACCAAGATGGCTGAAGATGACACAGACTGAGAGAGATCAAATGTGTACTTGGCATCAAAGCCCTTGGTCCTTTCCTTCAGGCACCAGACATTGAATGTGAGACCCCAGTGAGGACAGCACCAAACTAGAGGGCCAGCTGTTCTAATAAGAATTCTATTCTTTGTACCTCTGGACCTCCTAATGCAGTGGAGGTTTCTAGTGGAACCATAAGCAAGTTTGTGAAGATAAATACCACAATCAAGTTCTTCTCTTAAAATATTTCCATAAAATCAACATGGATTCCTCACCAAGAAATCTAGGTTATATACATAGTTAAGTGTGTATGTATGTCAGGTTTTGCCAAGAGGCACAGTGAATGAAGGATTGGCAGTTTAGGATTCTTCCACTGTATCACACTCCCTCATAGCATGACATGAGGACATCTGAAGAAAAACAGGATGGGGGTCTGGAGAAGAAATACTTCAGGGCTACATGTCAGTTATCTTCATGGGACAATGTCACGGGTCTTATTCTGCTTGGCCTCGATGGGCAGCAGCTGCAGAGGGACAAATTTAGGCTTGAAGTTAATAAAGACTTACTAACAATTAGAAATGTATCAAATGGAATGGAATGCCTCAGGAGAAGTGCATTTTTCCTCAAACAGACTGTGCGGGATCTCTTTTTGGGCACCTTTACCTCTTTCTTTTTTCCCTTTGAGATTTAGGGCCTGTGGAGGTATTACTGGGTCAAAGGTCTCACACAGTTTAATAACTCCGGGAGCACAGTTCCAAATTGCTTTCCAGAATGGCTCTATCCCATTCAGGGGAGTCATATTCAAGTATAGGTTGTACTAACTGGCCTTTTAATGCTGAAATTCTGTGATTCTCATTCCCTGATCAGTGATGAAGTCTGTGAAATAAAGTCAAGGAAATGTACTATTGAATGCTCTATAAAAACAGTCAGTTCTTAGTCTTTTAGGTCTTAATTGCAAAGAATAATGGCACCTTTTCCAAGATAACTAGCATGTAAATCCTTTAGGGTTTTAAAGTTGTATGTGTTAGTGGAAAGAACAAGAAATTTGAGATTAACAGAATAAAGATTTTTATCTGGGTGTTGCCACTATCAGGATGTCTGACCAAGAACAAGTCACTTAATCTCCTAGAGCTTCAACTCTACCCCACCCCCTTTATTTTGTAAAATAAGAGAACTGCAGTAAGTGACTAGGTTCCTTCCAACTCTAACATTCTAAAATGCTATAGATGGCTAATAATAGCTATAAATACAACTCTAATCACTATAAGGAGGAGGCACAGTGAGCTGATTTGGTAATAAAAATGCCTTTCTTAGGTTTTTTTCCCTGTATTATAACCGTGGAAACAAGTTTCCTACCTATAACTTATACACTTCCTTGTTCTTGTTGATCTCCTTTCAAGAAAGTGTGTTTTGGATTTTTTGGAATCTTTCTTCTTTTCTTCATGATCATCAGCTAATTCTGGTTCCTGTTTTAATAACAAAATATTGATTAGGTAGGTAGTGTTTACGATCAAACAGAAATTTTAACTTACAGCCTTAACAGGGTTCTAACGTCTCAAAAAGATAAAACAAATGTTGAGGTCTGTATACACATTATTGCTTACTTCAAATATACCACGGATTTATGTTTTCATCCTCTTATAGATGCAAAATGAAATTCCCTTCTGGGCCTTAGGAGATAAATTGTTTCACAGAGTTGCTTTGACTAAAAAAATTCACCACTTAGGTAACCAACCCTATAATACTTAGCTTTTATTTAACTTAACCAGGCTAAGCTAGCCTTTGACTGAAAAATCACACAGTTCATTTGCTGTGCCATCCCTGAGGCCTTTCTTGCTTGGTAAGATTTGACAGAGGTTTGTGATCTGCTGGTTTAGTCTCTGAGAAATCAAAACTGCCTTTAGGCCATCTTGCTGTTAAAAGTCTCAGCAGCAATTAAACACAGATGAGATAGAAAACCAATGACCAAGTGAGGCAGATCTACTTATTTCAAGCCATTATACATCTGTGAGTTCATCATTTCTTGGATATATATTTGTTTGGGAGGCAGAGAAGAAGTAGAAATGTACTGCAATAAAATCTGCAAAGACCATGTTCTTGCCATCATACCAAGTTTTAAAAAATTTACAGATATAAACAACTAATCAAACTCTAAATTCCACAGCACCATGCATTTACTAGAGAAAGGTAAGACTCTTTAACAAGTGATCTTACACTATGTATTATCTAAAATTTACCACTTGTAAAGCATAAAAGGGAAAGGTAACTGAGAAAAACAATCTTTGCAGTAAGTTTCTCTGAAAAAGGTCTCATTTCCAAGATAAAGAAGGCACTGATTAAAAATTTTTAAGAAAAAGAGCCATTCCTCAACTGACAAACGGTCCAAGGATATGAACGTAAGTTTTCTAAGTAAGAAATCTAAGTTACCTATTTGTTGTTGCTATTGTGGAATTGTTTCAGTTGTCTCTGACTCTGTGACCTCATTTGGAGTTTTCTTGGCAAAGATACTGGAGTGGTTTGCCATTTCCTTTTCCAGCTCTTTTTACAGATGAGGAAACTGAGGCAAATGGAGTGAAGTGACTTGCCCAGGGTCACACAACTAATAAACGTCTGAGGCTGGATTTGAATTCATAAAGATGAGTCACCCTGATTCCAAGCCCAGCGCTCTATCCACTGTGCATCTAACTGGGCAAGTTATCTATACCCACATGAAAAAGTGCCTCAAATCAAAGAGAAAAAGCACAAATGTTGGCAGTGCTGTGGGAAAATAGGCACATTGGTGTAATAATCATAAGAGCTAGCATTCATATAAGGATCTCAGGTTTGCAAAGCCCTTTACTCATAGATTTACTCATTTATCTTGTTGGTGGAACTGTGAATTGGTCTGGTCCTTCTGGAAAGCGATATGGAACTATGCTCTCAAGTTTACTCAAGTAAGCCCACTACCAGGCCTTTATTTCAAAAAGAAAAAGCAGGAAAAAGTCCTATATGCACAAAAATACTTATAGCCACTCTTTTTGTAGTATCAAAGAACTAGAAACTGAGTGGGTGTCTATCAACTAAGGAATGGCTGAACAAATTACATTACATGAATGTAATAGAATACCACTGTGCTGTCAAAAATGAATAGTTTTAGAAAAACCTAGGAAAAATTTTATGAACTGATACAGAGTAAAATGAGAACCATAACAATTTATATTATCAATACTGTAAGAATGAACAACTCCAAAAGACTTAAGAACTCTGATCAATGCAACAAAAAATCATATTTCCAGAGAACTGTTAATGAAGAATAGTTCATGATAGAGAGGAATGAGAAACATCTGAGACACATTTTCCAACATGGTCAATATGGGAATTTGTTTTGCTTGACTATTATTACACTTTCTTTTTCCTTTCTTCTCATTTTTCCAGTGGGGTTGGGAATGAGAAGAAGAAAAAAATGCTTAATAATTGAAAAATAAAATAAAACTCACCAACCTAGTCAAGCCTGGAATGATCAGCTTTTCTCAACTTAACCAGGCCAGGCTAATACTTAAACAGACACATAGTCTATCATTAGGCTTTCCCCCTTAGTGAATAGTCAAGTGCTACACATACCGTAGATATTTGTTAAATTTAGCTAATATCTGCCTTTGAAAAGTCATATGACCTTGGCCATATCATTCAAATTCTCTGAATGTCAATTTCCTAATTGGTAACAAAGGACAAAAATCTTGTACCTATCTGCCTTACAAAGACTTTTATAAGTAAAGTACTTGGTCAACTATATAGTGTAGGTTATGCATTCCACTGGTACCTTGACATTTCAGGAGAACTTGAGGAAAACCACCAAAAGGCTTGTAAAGCCACCTGTGTATGCACGTGTGTATATACACATATGCATGCACACATGTATACACACATGTACACATATGAAATAGTGGACTTGTCTCTCCTCTTAGAAAGTAAGCTCCTTGAGAGGATACTGTTGCATCCTTTGTACTTCGTCTCCCTGGGGCCTGAACAATAGGCACTTGATGCTTGGTGACTGATACCATAGCCAGGATTATCTTTCTTTTGTGGAGCTCTAGTCCTCTCATTTTCTCAATATTATTTAATTCTTTTTTGTCTGCTGAATAAAGAACACATTTTTGCCTCCATCTCACTTTCCAGCCTTATGTTATTTGCTTGCACATTTGGGAAATTTCCTCAAACAGACCTACTCTGTTTCTAGAACCTAATGCTCTTTTCTGCCTATAACAAAAAGGGTTCCACCATTCCCTCAGCCCGGAATGTCTCCTCTCTTATTTGCCTGAATTCCAACCTATTTTTTAAAGTCCAAATTAATGCTACTTTGTGACACCTTCACT
This sequence comes from Trichosurus vulpecula, assembly GCF_011100635.1. Lineage (NCBI taxonomy): Eukaryota > Metazoa > Chordata > Mammalia > Diprotodontia > Phalangeridae > Trichosurus > Trichosurus vulpecula. The sequence goes on along the minus strand of NC_050574.1, from coordinate 118,126,384 downwards.
GAGTGACAGAGTTGTCTGTGATCCTCCTGAGATCTATGACGGTATTTTGTTCAGCATCTCTGCAATGTACCTATCAAGTATTATTGTGATCACCCTATAAGACTGTAAGCTACCCTAGCACAAGGATTATAACTAACCTAAACTTTGCATCTCCTCCAGTGCTCAGTACAGTGCCCTACGTATAAGAGTCCTTTAATAAGTCAATAAGCATTTGTTAAGTGCCTCTTATGTGCCAGGCATCATGCTAAATACTGAGGATACACACAAAGGCAAAAAGATGTTCCTGCCCTCAAGAAACTCATAACATGCAAGCAACTATGTACAAAGGAGGTATATATTGCATAAACTGGAAATAGCCAACCGATTAGCTTTTAAGAAAGTCTTTCTAGAAGAAGGTGGGATTTTAGCTGGGGCTTGAAGGAAGTCAGGGAAGCTAGCAGAGATGAGGAAAGAGAGAAATGCAGACATATAATTGAAGTAACATAAATATTAACCAAATAAACAGAATACATAAGGCAAATAATGTTAATTTTTTTCCCCAAGCTGACCTTATTTTATTTAGAATCCTTATTATGATCTGATTTTCTGGGAAAGAACTTAATTTGTTAAAGAAACACCTAAATAAGAAAGCTTAAAATGCAACACACCACTGATGATTAAACATTATTAGTTTTACATAGTATTTTGGCATTTAAAGTTCTCTTACTTTTAAATTTCAGTAATGACTATTAAGTGCTGAAATTTTGGTTCTAAAAAAATAGCATTCTGCATTGTTTAAAAGAACTTTCATGGTACATTATTCCAGGTAGATTGATTTGCAGGAAAATTATCAGTATTTTTACTTTATAATAGAAGCATATCACCTTACCTGTGGAGGGATGATGTTTTCAATACTGATACCTACATATACCAATCGCTCTTTCCTTAAAAGAAAAAGAGGAAGCGAAACAAAATTACTTTAAGAAAGCTTTGTAAATGTTATCTGAGGGGTGTAAAAAAAACTACCAATACGAAAACTACAAATTTTATACTAAACACTAAGATCAAATTATAAATGACACATTGTCTTTATCTACTGACTGAACAATATAACTATTTGGTTTCTTTTTTTTTCCACTCACTTAGAACATGGGACTGATCTCAGGTCTTCCTGACTATAAAGATGGCTCTCTATGCACTATGTTTCGCTACTTCACTTAAAGAAGACATTTCCCTAGGGTCAATCCTTGGTCCTATTGTCTTACATGCTAATTCACCTACAATTTCAACTATCATATCTATTTGGATATACACTGAATCACTAGTACTGGGAAGGATTTTAGAGTTCATTAGCCCAATCAGTTCATTTTGTAATAAAGGCTCAGAAAGAATTACGTCTTAGTAAGACTAAGACTTTTTTGGACACCCTACAGAACTAGCCCAAGTTAACACAGAGTTAGTCTCAGTGTTCTCCAACTCCCAGTCTCATACCATATGACCTCTTTATTCTCTGCAGGCTAAGTTGTAAAGATACGACGCTAATGAAGGTGAGAAAACTGAGTTATTGAAACTGAAATTTATTGTAAGGAGCCTCAATAGCCATCAAGTCCAACCCTTATCTGAAGTCTTAATTGTAGTTGTCCTACTTTTGTCCTCTAAATTCATACAGAATAAAAGGGTTACGCCTTTTCCTACACACATCAATTTGACAACCGTCCATACAATTGATCATCCAGCCTCTATTTGAAAAGGCTCTGTAGTATAATAAAAAGAATATTAGAAGCAGTTAGGTGACACAGTGGATAGTGTGCTGGGCCTAGAGTCAGGAAGATCTGACTTTCAAACCAGCCTCAGGTAGTAACCGGCTGTGTAACTCTGGAAAACTCACTTAACTTCTGTCAGCCTCAGTTTCCGTAAGCATAAAACGGAGATAATAACAGCACCTACTTCCCAGTGTCGTTGGAAGGACCAAATGAGATGATATCTATAAAGTATTCAGCACAGGGCCTATCACACAGTCAACGCTTAACAAATGCCAGCTCCTGTTGTTACTGGTGATGATGGTTACCAAATGTGCAGTCAGAAAACTTCACTTTACATCCTAGTTTTGCTAGAGGACCTGCATGAATTTGGATTAGTTGCTTAAATCTAGCCTTAGTTTTCTGATGTGTAAAATGAGGGAGTTTGACTAGATAATCTCTGATGTTCTTTCTCTCTATAAATCTTATGATTTCCAATGATGGAGGCTCTCATTACTTTATGAAGCTGCTCATTCCATTTGCGCACCAATCAAATCTTTAGAAATCTCTTCTTCCTACTGAAGCCAAGCCTGTGGCCCTGTAATTTACACAACATTACCTCTTCAGAACTCTTATGTCCTCTGCTTCCCCCTGCTGGCAAAGTCTACTTATCTAAACTAAGGTCAGTAATTTGAAATTTTCACACTTCCCCAGTGAGGCAAGCTGACTTTAAAGATACAACAAGCATCTACCTGCATATCCATTTTCCAAGGCATAAATGAATATTCAATGTATGGGACCAGCTTTATCACTGCGGAAACACAGTGTAAGCTATGCTGAAAAAAATGGCTCATACAACAGAAACTTTCCCTAAAGTTGTACACTAAATGGATAATTCTTCTCTGGGTCCAATTAAAGACTATAAGAGAAACAACAGTATAACTACATAGGAGTAAATAAACTCAAAGATGCCAAGGTGAAAGACAGGGGAACCCAATAACAAATCCACAGGCTACATACTGTGTGCATTTCGTTTCCCTGCAAAATAAAAGAAAATAGCTTCACTTTGGCAAGACAGGGTCTGAATATAAGTTGTTCTTTCTCCTTATATCTGCCTTATATAAAGCATAAACATGGCCTATGATTACCTTTTAGACAAATATGCCAACAAAAACATTTAAAAAGTTATGATTAAAAATTAACAAAACATCATCGTTTGAATTGAAGTATTAAAAAAAATGATTTTTATTACATAAAATTAAAGAAAAAAACAATTTTGCATGATGATACTTCAATTTGTCAATCGGTCTTAGTATCCTATTCAATAACATGATCCCTATATAAGGCACGTTCATTCTCAGTGAATTTCACTCATGAACTCCAGTAAGTTTACATTTGACCACAGATGCCAAGGGTTTTGCTGGAATCAACTTGACATGACCATGAGGATTCCAACAGAGCAAGCACGGACAGTGTCACTCTCACCAAATAACCACCACATCACCTGATTTACATTACTTCTCATTTATAAGTCCTCGATTATAACATGTCTTGACAAGTTGAGGCCTCACATGCATGGATCTTCCTGTCTCATTTTGCATAATCTCCAGCTGATCTATGCTTGAATCTCACCTCAAACACTTATAAACTGTAGCACAAAGCAGGAGCTATGCTTAATGCATAATGACTGACTGGAGGAAGGTGAGGAATGGAGGATAATGCCACAGAGACTAAAATAATGGTGGTGCTGAAATTGCAGACGTGGGAGACTGGAGAAATGGAAGTGCCTCAGACAAATACGACAGTTTGTAAGGGGGAAGGCAGAAAAGAATGAGCTGTGTCCCCAAAGGATTGTTGAACACAATAATCTTTTTTGTTAGAAGACAGCCTTTAAGTTATTTTTCCCCCTCTATTGAATAAATTCTGTATTACTCAATGGTTAACATGGTAAGATCTTGTATACTATGAAAGTCTGCCTAAGCTCTTCTAATGCCTAAATCAAAGACACTATTGACACTTGTGGATTATTCTCAAAACAATATTATATAGAGAGGAAAACAGATATATTAGTCAGGAGTTATTAATGTACTCTTATTTGTCTTTTTCTGGGGGTGATGGTGGTAATGGTAACGTCTGAGATGTTTTTTCTTGCAGACAGAAGCTCATGACTAAAAAATGACTCCCACATCAGTAATGATGGTAAAATACAATTCATTTCTTGTCATGCTCCTTCCTGTGCAACATGTCCAGTGCCTTCTGATTATTTTTTAAATGTTCATAACTTTATAGATATGAGCTTATATCTATAAGTTTACAGGTCTCAGGTCTCTGATTCATAACTACTTGACCAAACTTTCCAATAGTTTTTGCTGTCCTTACCTATACCCACCTTCACATTGAAGTCATGAAGCATCATATTATATATTAATTTGGAGGGGTTTATAGAGTTCTTTATATAATTTTTCAACTTCTTTATCCACTGCAATGGATATTGGCCCATAAACTCTAACTATCTGCATGCTGGTTTGACTGAAAATACTTTTCATGAACACTGTAACATGAAAGGACAAAATACCCAATGAAGTTGTGTTTCTTGCTGACTTTGGATGCATACTAAAAGTCACTGTTAGCTCCTTTCTTTGCTTTTCCAAGCAGAAGCTGGAGGTGTCCTTCCATTTAGATTTAACTTCCTTTATAAATTCTGGTTTTGTTGAACACATCTCAAAATTGGCAAGATTTTGTTCATTTGGCACACGAGTTCTTACTTTGAAGTCTGTGAACTTGATTTTTAAATCTTTTCATACCTGTATTTCAATATAACCGGTTTTCTTTAGTCCTATGTACTTTATTGTAGATCTTTAAAAACATCATTCTGAGAAGGGATATACAGTCCTCACTAGACCGATGACACTATGAAGGTTAAGAGTCCTTGCTCCTGTATCATGACTATACAATGATCACTGGAGTTTGCATTTAATGAGAACAGTGAAGTTTATCAATGGCCTAAAGACTGTGTGGTTCTTAGTATCCTCTGTTATGTTGTCTATTGTTCTGCTACCATCATTAAAGAAGCATAAATAGAAGGACTGGGGGCCATTTTCTACTTTTCTTTGTTTCATGGGTTGCCCTATTTGAAGAATTCTTCCCAAGTGATCAACCTATTGGTGATATGCTTCTCCATAAACACCTAGAAACAGTCCACTGCCATGACTGGATCTCACACCTTTCCAGTCTGGCAGAAACATGTCAGAGCATATGTTCTACTGGCACAGTCACTGCTATGGAATCATGTGGCATCATAGTGAGCTTTACATAATTATTATGTGGTTACAATTTTATTTTTCAAAGAATCTCACTTTAGGTTCTCTATGTGGAGGTTACCCATACACACACACACACACGTACATACATACATACATACATACACATATACATATCCATTTATTCATCCTCATGCCAGTAGGGTAACTCCTTCAAAACAGTTAAAGTTGGGTAAGATTTATATTCTCCTTTACCCTCCACATTGTTGGATATATAACGGACCCTCAAGAAACACTCGGTTGGTTGATTTGAACTTGTGCAAGAGGAATCAACGTGAACATCCCTACACAACCTTTAGTACCTTCGTTCGGCACGCTCCTTCTTTTTCAAGGCAACGTCTAAATCCTGCAATTGCTCCTCTAGCTTCTCACAGAGAAGTTTCTGTAAAGAAAAAAAGATGTGTCGATTTTCTACATGAGGAAAACACTTTTGCCAAATAATCTGATATTTCTAAGTTAACTGATGTTAATGACAAAGGAGGGCTGCATGTTACACAAGACGAGTGAAACACTGGGACAGATAAACTAAAAGGCCCAGAATTCCACTGAACTCAACACAAGTTTGAGTTCTCTGAAGTGAAGCACTCTTGAAGATGATAGCTAACAATTAATTATGCAGGGACATATATTTCTTACATAGAGTGTTGGCAGGGATTTGTGCTGGAGCAGTATCTGGCCAACATGTGTATAAAAGGAGATAAAGAAAAGAAAAACTAAAATACCACAGGGAGAAAAACGGATACTAAGTTAAAACAGAACTGATCCATATTAAACTGATAAAGACATGCCTGGATGTGGCAACTTTACTCCATGAGTAATACAAAAAGTTCATTCATTTGTAAAACAAAGCCAGGATATAAAGTCTATTACACTTGGTGAGAGGTAGAATAATAGGGACTCCACACGAAGTCCTATATCTTATTCCTTCAGTATTGCACCTTTGCAATATTCATTTGGATAAACATCTAGAAGTGACATTTTATCTCTCCTAGAACAAAAAAAAATCCACTACAATAGTGTTTGGGAGCAGAGAGGTAGAAAACAAAAGGACAATAAAACCAAAGACTAATGAAAAGCAAACTATTAACTTGCATCAATTTAAAGGTGGAGCAGGTGTATAGGTGTCTGAGGCAAATATAAATCAAAATAAAGCCAACATTAAGAGTTATATATAAATGAAGAGGAACGGAACAGAGAGAAAGGGTTGCTTCAGAAAAAAAAAGAGTCTTAAGGGATGCTGTCATAATTTTTTATAATTCATCAGTTTCTGTGAGTACAGAAATCTGTACAAGACACAAATAGCATTCACAGATTAGTCTGAAGATAAAAGATGCCATAGAAATACCACATATTTTTAATTTAAATCTAAAAACACCGATTATATAGTGAGTACAAACAGAGGTCACCGTACGTGTTGGCAAGGGGGACAGAACCACTCTCCATCAGGAATTATCATCAAAGGCGGTCGAAGGCAAGCTGTATGATATCCGCTGTCACATGAGTCACACAGAAGAATCTGGAAATACAAAAAAGATCAATGCCACCCTAATTCTATGGGAAAGATTAAATTACTCCATTTTTAGAAAAGATAAAATTACAGAGCTATAGCTTCAAGGGATCTCTGAGATCACCGATATGAATTCCCTGCACTCCTAATTTTTTATATACAACGAAACTGAGACCTGGCCAGGGTTATATAAAAAGTTAGGGACAGAACATGAGCTTCAATCGAAATAGCTTGGCCCGCAGGACAACTCCTTTTTTGCCACAGCACTCTTTCTCCATACTCTTCAAAATCTTTCAGAATCTTTATTTTTCCTCAAATCTCAGATTGGCTATAAAGCTCATATTTATAGAGTGCTACAGTTTACAACACACTTTCTCACAATAATCCAAGCATTATAATTCACATTTTAAAACGAGGAGAGAGGTTCAGTGTTAATGTGCGGGGAGAAGCCTCGTGCAAATCCAAGTCTTCAGATTCAAGGGAAGCATCCAGCTTGAGTGCTTGTAGAAACTGGAGACAGGTGTTCTTGGAGGCAGGTGATAAATGTGAGTGAAAGGAAGATGATAAAGTCTTTTTTTTTTTTTGAAGATGATAAAGTCTACTTAAAATTTTTCCATTAGGCCAGCCTCATTCCCTGGAAAAGAGGAGTAAAGTCTCTTCTTTGTCCTCTTCCAAATCCCTCTCACAGCCAATGCTTCCAGGGTCCTGATTTGTGAAAATGATTAATGTTCATAACAGTAACAGCTCATATTTACACACAGACTTAAGTTTTCTACAGTATTTCCTCCCTCTAGCCCTGTGAGATAAGCAATACAAGTATCATCTCCATTTTTCAGAGGGGGTATATCGCATGGCCTTGGGTTCTTTCCACTACAGACTACAATGTTTACTAAGGCATGCTGTTTGGCATTCCAACTGATGTGCATTATAGGCTTTGCATTACAGGAGTATTGGCCTGAATGCTAAGTACTACTTACAACACTGTTTTTATAGGAAAAGTTGTGACTGATTCATTTGGGAGGTGTGGTCTAGCTGAGAGCACTGACTAGGCAAGAGAAGACTGGGTTTCTAGTCCTACCTCTGCCATTTACCAGCCCCATCATTCAGTGTTTGTCCAATCTTTTTGAGAAGTTAGAATCATCAATGTAGGACAAACGTGCAAGAAACTACTCACTGGAGGCAAGTAACGAGTAATCCCCAATGAGCACTAAAGGCATTGACTTCATTTATTTTGTAATTTGTTTACCTTGATGCAAAATTAAATCACCATCTTGAAGCTTTTCCACTGAGTACTCACCATGGGAACGACCTTCTAAATTTATGAACCGGCAAACTCTGTAGCAATTATTAGCCTCCTCAAATTTTCCTAGCAATACTCTTTGACTCTCATAGTAAACTTATTTACGGACATATCACATCTCAAATGGCTGGTAAGCTCCTTTAGGAGGTATTTCCAAGCAGTGGCTTCCTCAGGAGGCACTAAATGTTTGATGAATTAAATTCAGGTTACTTAAAAAAAAAATCTTCCTGAGCCTCAGTTTACTTATCTGTAAAACTGAAGTTCAGAATATGATACGATTTTTATCTAAAGATATTACCTACCTTGACATTTAATAGGTTGTGATGACATTACATAATATACTACATATGCAAAAGTGCTTTAAAGCACAGTAACATGTTAGATAAATGGAAAGTACAGATAAATCTCTTCAGTAAAACCTACATTCAGTGTGTGGGTCCCCCATCTTACTGACTGTACATACAACAGATCAAATCTCATCACAAAGAATACCATCACAACTCAAATTTAATTTAAAAATTGTTGTTAACATATTTAATTTTAATTATACTGGAAGCATCGTGAATGTAACGATCAAACAAGATAACACACAAATCCTTTCACAAACCTCTTTGGAATACAAGCTCCTTGTGACTAGGGACTATTTCTTTTGTTGTGTTTATACTGCTAGCACCAGGCACAAAGGAAATACTTATTAAATGCTCCTGAGCACTGGAAGGGATGTCAGCAGGGCCTCTAGCCCAACATAACTTCACAAATGAGGAAACTGTGGCCCAGGGAAGTTCTCTGCCCTGCGCAAGATCATAGAGTAAGTTCTGGAGATAGAACTGTAACCCAGGGCCTCTGATTCCAAATTCAGTGTTCTTTCTACTTTAACTCACACACTGCTTCAATGAATTATTAATAAAATTTCAGGATAGCAAATCACTTAGATGGTTGCCTTAAGATTATTTTTATCAGATTTAAAATACACACACACGTATTGCATACTCATGAGTGTGCTGTTTTGTAAACATTTCTCCATCTTTGTCCTTGGTGTAGAGAAAAAAGGGCATGTGTCCGAAGTACTCTGTGCCAGGAGCAAATACTCAAGGATAAAACTTCGGGGAAAACTCTAGTGCGTACCCCTAGAACATGGTGAGCACTTAAAACTTACTAAATCAATGACCACCTGCCCAATATAAGCAGTTCGTGGATTCTATTGTCAGGGCTGCAGCCACTCCCCTACAGTAAGTTAAACACTTGCCAGAAGAATGCCAAGGATAAGGGTGCTGTTAGCTTTACCAACCCACTCATCATTGACCACAGACATGTAAAGACATTGGACAAAAGATGCTGGAATCCACCTTCAGATTAATTCCCCAAACATATTATATGCTTATCATGGCAGATTTATTACTATTACTGACGCCCCTACATAACTTTATGTCACTGAAATAAATATCTCAAGTTGAACCTAGAAAAGCATCCAAAGAATCTACTTCCAAGAGCATAAATGAAGAATCCTGTGGTTCTCTAACAGTACAGTGCCTATACTGTGAACGTGACACAACTCTATTCCAGGATATCTTGCTTTAGAGTTGTAGTCTCTTCACTGCTTGGTGTTTATAGTTTTCACTACAAATATTCACTGGAATGTAATGTGATAGAATGGCTAGGTAGTCATGGTCCTCTTCTCTTTATATCCCAATTGCTCTAACACAGACCCTCACTACTTTCCACCTGGACTATAGGAATAGCCACAGAACAAATCTTCCTGCCTCTTTCTTCCTTATCCATTTTTTCCTTCACTTATTGCCTGACTATTTTTCTTAATGTAGAGATCTGGTTATATCATTCTTTTGCTCAAAATCCATCAATATCTTACAGCAAATAATTTCAAACTTCTCAGAGCAGTCTCCAAATCCTCTGTCAAGCTGGCACCACCTTCTCTTAACTAATCTTATCTTCTTACCATCCAGGTATTCTAAACTCTAGGCAAAACTGTATGACTCTCTATCCCCCAAGAGGAAGGCTTCTTCACCAGATACTTAGGAACTTATCTCTTATGGCAGACAAATAAACCAGATATTAGTTTCTAGTTCTCCTGACCTGGGCCATTCATTTTGAAAAAGTAGCTTCAACAGCAAAAAGCAAAAAAAAAAAAAAAAGCCATAAAAATCTACCACTCTTCCTTTGAGTATCTTGTATTTATTAGCTATTTTTTTTTTCTACCAATCTGGGTTGCTTGTTTTAAGGCAATAAGAATGAGTATCCTCCTGTGATTCAATCAAGCCTTCAAACATAGTTTACATATGCCAGAAATGCTATTATGATTAAAGAACTTTTAGAACGGTGATCACAGGCATCATCATTTTAAGAAATTATGTATAATTCTATAAATTCCCTTCTCATTCTTAGTCCTGGTAACTTCAATATATGCTATGAACTAGCATAACATAGTTTAGTAGAACAGGCTGGCCTATTGGGTCTGGATTCTTCTGCTGGCTCTGTTACTTACTATCTACATGACTGGACAAGTCATCTAACTTCCCTGAACCTCAGTTTCTGCAATTGTAAAATGGGGAAATCAGGATCATAGGATTTTAGAGCTGAAAGATCATTCATCTAGTTGAATCCCTTTATTAAACAAAAAAGAAAATTGAGGCCTAGAGAAGTTAGTAATGGCTATCCTGTTTCCCTCATAGGGTTGTAAGGATTAGATGGGACAGGGCAATATTCTGTTCCGATTCCCTTCAATGTTTTCTCACTTCAGTGAGGACAGGACTGAATAGACATTGCTTTGTTGCTGTTTTCGGCAAGGCAATCAGGGTTAAGTGACTTGCTCAAGGTCACACAGCTAGTAAGTGTCAAGTGTCTGAGGCCAGATTTAAACTCAGGTCCTCCTGACTGCAGGGCTGGTGCTCTATCCGCTGTACCACCTAGCTGCCCCATAGACACTGTTTAAAAGTTCTTTTTATGCCTCCTTAAACCATTTGGAACAAAGGGACTACAAAAGACAGAAAAGTAAGAAACATAATTCATATGCTACAACTAGGATGCTCAGTGACAGCTCTTGCAATCCATGGATTTGAAAAGGATGAATTTCTAAGAGGGACATACTAGTTCAGGATGATTGGGAAGGCCACATTTCTTGCATGGTTCGTCATCATCTGCTGGCACAGCTTCCTCAGTTTCTTTTTCTTCCTCCTCCTCTGACTCCGCAGATGATTTTTCACTCTCAGATTCTTCACTTTCATCATTGCTAGAATATTTCCATCGACCACGTGTTCGAGAACCTGTCCATCGAACTTTGTTCTTAGATTTCATCTAGGATAAAATAAAAAGTAGAGTACACTTATCTTAAAGAAGTAAGTATGGTTAATAGCTCTCATAAACTGTTGTTATAAAAATATTCTAATTAGAAATTAAAGGGGATTTAAAAATCTAAATAAGTCTGAAGTAAATTCTAGAATTGCAGAGTTGTATGAGACCCCAGAAGTCATCTACTCCTACTCTACCTGAGGCATGAATGCCCTTTACAGAATACCAGAAAAGGAATCACCTAACTTCTCCCTGAACATTTCTTACCATGGGGAACTCATTCTCAAGGGGACCTGGGGCAATCAGCACTTTGCACGTATTAAGTGCTTTACAAATGTTATTTAAATGATGATTAGACAATTTTCTTTAGTGTGATCTAAAATTTGTCTCAAAGTAATTTATATTCTCTATATTCTAACCTAGTTCTGCTTTCTGGAGTCTCCTCCCTCTTCTACAAGACTGGTATTCAAATATCTGAAGACAGTGATTATGTTCCTCCTAAGACTTTCTCTAGGCAAATTACCCCCAATTCCTTTAACCTATCATCATATGACAAAGTTCATGATGAAGACATTTAAAAGCTCTGTTTATTCACAGAACAGAAAATAAAAGTCAAGTTGATACACACATTATTCCATAAATTCTATAGATCTTATACTACCATCGCATTACATATTCTACACCATAGATCTACTAGGATATAGTGCAAAAGATTCTAACAGAAAGAAAACATCATTTTTGTTCGTGAGTCACTTTTATGTTCCTTATGCCAACGTAACGAAGGAAAGAAGACAATGAAAACATGTCTTTTTTGCCACTTTATAAATAGGATAAACACACATAAAAATGCAGAAAAGACTCTAGAATAAAAATCAATACTTCCAAGTAGCCTATCAAATTCTATTAATAACAAATTTTGAGGGAACAGATCTAAACTATTTATAATACACCAATGAGTATTTTAAATCACAGAACCACAAGATGGCAGAAATCCTGGCTTCAAGAGTAAATTAAAATTACATTTAAAAATGAACCAAATCTTTTATGACCTGAGACCTGTTATCATTCTGAGGATGCCTAAAAAAGACCCCCAAGTTACCACGTGCACAGAATGAAAGGATTTAGAAAAAGACCCTTAGGTCTAGTTGAATGTCTTCATTTTCTAGAACTAGGTATCTCAATTTAAAGTATCACCTGAATCTAAAGTATCAATATAAATCAAAGAATTTGTAGACACACAAAGATTCAAATATTTCTTTACTAAATTTGAATCTATTTCTGGAGTCAAAATAGTGAGTATATAGTTTTACCTTGTTGACTTTAGAATTAGTATCCTTGTCAGGCTTCTTCGAGTTCTCCTTTTTGTCCTGTTTTTGGACAGATACTGAGTCTTCTCCTTTCTCCTCCTCCTCTCGTTTTTTATCAGCTTTTTGATCTCTTATTTCAGCCACTTTTGCCGTGGGTCTAGATATTCTTGGAGACCTTCTTAAAGTCCGACCAGGAATTGCTTTCTCTTCTTCCTTTTCTGTCTCTTCCTTTACTTCTGTATCTAGAACCTTTGGAGACAAGTCAGGCTTTTTCTTCCTGCTAGAGATCCTGATTGTTAATTTGATGCCTTCTTTCTGCCGTTCAGATGTTATTTCCTTATTTTCTGTTTCGGTGGTTTCTTCCTCAGGAACCAATTTATATTTAAATTTACTTTTTTGTATGGTGGATCCCTTCTTGGTCTCTGAAGGGTCCTCTATTTTAGAAGGCTGGCTGCTGTCTAATTTATCAGCTCCAGCCTTAGTAAGCTCCACTTCCTCCTTGAGGACCTCAGGGTCCGTTTTCTCCAGGGGATGGCTATCTTCACTGGGCTTTGTATTTTTGGAATCTAACCCATCTTTTTCAGAGGCTGCCTTCTCCTGGGAATCAGGAGTAGCAGAAGGTAGGGAGATCTCTCCTGCCTCAGGAGAGCATGGTGTCTTCTCTGCATCTACAATGTTCTTTGCAATCTCTTCAGGTATGGGACTCAGTTTTGATGTGTCCTTCTCAAGAATGGTCTTCTTGGACTTCTCTAACTTTTCTAGACATTCCAGGAGTGGAGGCCGTTTGTCCTTCTTATTTTTGGCTGAGGACTTCTCTTCAACTTTCTTGGCACAGGCTTCAGTGGTGGAAAAAGCTGTTTTCAAAGAAAGATCCTCTGCCATCTCTGGAGTGTCCTCAAGAGTCTTTTCAGTTTCTGGAGGACCAAGCTCTTCCAGTCCTTGCCCTCTATGAGTAGGGCCCTCTCCATCTTTCCCAGATTCACTTGTTTTTATGCTCTTATTTAGAGTCATCAAGGATTCTGCTCCATTGTCTACCACCAAGCCATTTTTCTCCTTGGATGGGTGACTACCCCCTTCCTTTATACTGCAGAGCTTGCTTTCTAGTGGTTCTGTCTTATTCCTTGGAGTGTTTTTTTCCCCACTAACTTCTCCATTGACTAGCTGTTTCCCGTCAGGACACAAAGCCATGATTGTGGGAATTCGCTTACAAATCTCTTCCTCAGGTTTCACCTCCTCTTTCAATGCATCTTTTGTTGGAGTCACTGATTTACACAAAGGTCCCTTGACTGGGCTGTCAAAATCATCAGTCAATTTAATCTCACGTTTTTTCAAGGGTATCTTTGCTTGCTGGTCATTTTTTAATTTTTCAGTTTCTTCAGTTGATTTCTCCATAATTTCTGAAGGAGGTTTAATGCCAATCTCTAATCGCTCAGGTTCATGAATAGTCATTTTCTCGGTGCTACTTTTAACATCTTTTGGTTCCACTTTGCATTCCTTTGCCTCCACTTTAATAGGTTTTACATTCTCCTTGAAGGAATCACTTTCTTCTTTGGGGATCTTTTTCTCCTCATTCTCTAGCTTCACTATGACTGGTGTTTTCACAAGTTCCTTTTCTTCTGGTTTCTCAATTTTCACAGGATTCTCTTCCAGGGTAGTGGGTACAGGAAGATTTTCTGATTCTTTTGCTGGTTCCTCCACTTTCACCTTCGCATCTTTCGATTTTAATTCCTCTTCTACAAAAACAGATAAAGGTTAATTACACAGAGGCTTTCAAGGTCTTCACAAATCTTAGCACACATCTCACTTTCAAGTTTTTCTCTTTCCCCTAAGAAAATCTTGGCTCTTCTGTCAACGGAAATAAATAGCAAAATTTACTAGACAGAACCTTGAAACAGACCAGGTACATATCAGATAACTATATAGGAAGTTTTATATTTCTGTTTTAAACTTTGTATAATTCTAAGAGTATTATTATTTTAAACCATAACAGACATAATGCACACAATTCAATTACTATTTTCAAGCCTATTTATGAGTTAGAAGTATGTTACAAAATAGCACCAAGAGAAATATTTCCAAACATCATTCTTCCTGAAGAAACTTATTATTGAACTGATTTTCATCATTATTATGTTTTCTATTTATTTCACAGGAACAAAAGGTAGGGTAAACAATCTAGTCATAGACGTTTTGTTTTAGGGGGCTGTCAGTACTCACTGCTACTGTGTCAAGGATGTCTTTCCCATTTACAACACAGTAAGGAATACCATCAGAAGAGCAATTTACCTGGAAGAATCCCGTGGTCAGGATTAGCCCCTTTTAAAAGAACTGAGAAGTAGGTACTTAGCTCCTTGAATGTGGTGGAAAAAATGTAAATTCATGCTCTAATCTTGTTTGCAGAATTGTAGATTTAGAGATTTGAGAGATCAACAGACTCAATCCCTTTATTTTACAGAGGAGGCAGCTGAGGCCTAGGGTTATTAAGTAGTTTGCCAGGGACCTAAGGTCACATGGGTGAAAAAGTGGCAGAGCTGAGATACCTTGAGCCAATTAAGACATCAGGCAGCTCCACTTCCACCCACCTTACCCCAGGAACTAACACAGTAGAAAGGGCTTCAGAGAAACTATGTTATATATGGTCAATTAGATGATATCATATCAGTGAAGTTTGGTGAGAATATATAACAACAATGTTTTTGTAAAATAATGTTGGTTGGAATATCCTTAGACAAAGTAAGGATGCCTGTCAAGTTTTAGGGTAGAAATAAAATTACTATCTTGACGCAATCATAAAATCAGGAACTCAATTATATCAAGAGGAGAGCTGGCATAAGTATTTAATAGTTTAGTATTTTTGGTGTAAACCAATTGTTCATTCTAGCTGATTCTACCACCAAATACAGCTTCTACTTACCAGGGAAAAAGCTCAATCCAAACAAATAATTTACCAAGGTAAAGGTTTTTTAGAAGTGCCAAACTGGTTCATGACTGTGAGAGATGGGTAAAAGTTAGGGAAAGTTAGGTTTCCACAGAAGAGTTGAGTTCCACAGAATAATCAATTGTCAGATTGAACAAAGAAGGACTAAAAATCAACCAGGATGAGAGTCCTCAACCAATCCAGAACAATTTTGTGGTTTTGGTGGATGCCTCAGACCCAGGATGTAGGAGAACTGGTCTAAACTGGCCAGATAACGGTCAGGGTTGAAGAGAGACCTGGGTCAAATGGCTACCACCCATGCTTAATTGGCTAATTGAATATTACCTCACACACCCACAGGGAGTTGTTTTCCGCCATTTTTGAACATGGGACGTATGTTGAGGAGGGGGGAACATGCCAAGGAGTTGCATGTTGGGGGGCGTATAGGGAAGATTGTAACCTAGAAGGGAGCGGACCAATTCATTCCCTGAAGGGAAGTACTGAGCTATGTCAGTCTGACAGGATAAAGTTGGTCTTATTCCCGTACTCTCCACTTCTGGCTCCTGGTCGGGAACATTTACAAATTCCTTTGAATTCCTCAATAATAACAGATAGCCCTTGATACCTGAATTTCAGTGTCAAGTGTACTTTTAACAAAGATAAAGGCTAAATCAAGAACTGAGCCAGAATTTAATTAGAATAAAGCAGAGAAGATATAAAGAAATGAAATGACAGAAGTCAATATTCCTTTTTTAAAAAAAAAGTTAACATTTTTATTACAAAGCACCAGGTTTATACATGCAAACATATTACAAACAGAGGGTACAAGTATCATGTGGATGCACTAAAGATCCTCAGCCAGGCACAACAGTCCCAGATATCCAGTGATTTGTTATTTGACACCAGCTGGTGAATTAATAAATAGATGGGACTGAACATAGGATGGAATCTCTGAGATGGCAGAGACTTTGCAGGTCATCAAGCACAAACACCTCACTATTCAAAAGAGAAAATGCAGGTCCTAGGAGGGGAAGCAACTTTGCCACATTTCCTAGAAGCAAATGAGTGGCTAGGCCGGAGCCGGAGTGACCACAGCCAGAAGCTGAGGCATGATGGCTGTGCTCAAGTGGCATCAACTGATCTAGCTTATCCCTTTTGTTTTTCCATTGATGTGACACAGTAAAGAGGCTTCCATTTGTTTAGAATAACAGAGGACAAGAAAGAGGAACCACATGACAGAGGAGAGAGCTGGTTTAGAACCTGAAGCTTGCACAAAACTAGCCTTTGGCATGTGCACACGCACGCACACGTGCATACACACCCACACACACCTCTTCCCCTTCCCACCTCCCCCATCTCAACCACAAGTTACAGATCATTGGCTGAGCTGCCTGGCTAGGCCAAGAGTTTTCATAGCTAGATTTTACATTAAGGGGATCACAGGCCAGAGCTAAATGAAAATTTAAACACTAAGAGACAGTATCTTCTGACTAATTATAAATTCTCAATAACAAGGTATGATATATAAACTACATGAAAAAAAAACTTTCACAGAATTAAAATAGGGTAATGTCAGTCAATCAGTAAGCATTTATAAAGTGCCTATTATGTGCCTGGCACTGTACTAAATCCTGAGGATACAAAAGCAGAAGACAGGGTCTGCCCTAAGGGAGCATATTATTAAGCATATTAATCGATTAATGGACATTTATTAGTCGCCTTTGTGCCAGGTACTGTGGATACAAAAGATAACCATGAAAGAGAAAGAGCACCTACATTTAGGGAGCTTACATTCTACAGGAGGAGACAGTGGGTATATGTATGTATGTGCGCATATGTAAGTGGGTATATAAAAATACTGGTGTAATAGTTTGGGGCACACTAAGAGCTGGGATATAAGAAAAATCTTCGTGTAGAAAGTGGTACTTGAGAATTCTGAAAGAAGCAAGAATTTCTAAGAAGCAGAGATGAGGAGGGTATGCATTCCGGCGATGGGGTACAGTCAGTACAAAGGAATGGAGACTAGAGAAGAAATTGCATATGTGAGGAACATTAAAAGGGACTAAAGACTAGAGCAAATGTACTGTAGTCATGTATAATAAGGTTAGAAAATTAGATTGGGACCATTTTGTGAAAAATTTTAAAAGCTAAAACGAGGAGCTTATATTTGATTCTAAAGATCTTACAGGATAAAAGGAGTATCATGGTCAGACCTGTATTTTTGGATAAACACTTTGGCAGCCGTGTGGAAGAAGGATTAGAGATGAGAAAGGCTCAGGGAAGAGTGAACATTTGGGGACTACTGAAACTATCCAGGTGAGAGGAGATTAAAATCTTTACTAAGCTGCTGGCCCTGTGTCAAACATTATGGAGAGAGAAATGACAAAATTTGATGAGTGAATGGATATGTGGGATTAAAGAGAATACAAAGCCAAAGACAATGCTAAGGCTGCAAATCTTGGTGACTGGGCAATGGTGGTGCCTCCCAGAAGAATAGGGAAATTTCAAACAGAGGTGGGTTGGGTGTGAGAAGACAGTGAGTTCAATTTTGAGCTGCAGATTTTGAAATGCTTAGGGGACATCGGTTTTGAAATAACTAATATGCAGTTGGAGATGCATAAATGAGTGCAGGAGTAACCAGGCTTGTGAATGTAGATCTGGAAGTCATCTGTATAGAAATAATAATTACACCCAAGAGAGACTATAAAGTCACTAAATGAGAGTGTAAAGAAAGAATAGAAGCAAACCCAGGAAGGAATATTGCAGCATACTCAGTTAGGGGGCATTAAATAGATTATGAATCAACAAAGGAGACTGAGAATGGTCCAACAGATAGAGAAGTGGCTAGAACATTGAATCTGGAAATGAGAAGATCTGAGTTCAGATTCTGCCTCAGGCATTTACTAGCAGTGTGGTTGTCTGCCTTATTTTCCTCACCTATAAAATCAGGATAATCATTCATCTACCTCCCAGGGCTATTGTAAGGATAAAATGAGCTAAAATTTGCAAAGTGCTTTGCAAATCTTAAAGTGCTACATAAAATTGGAAATAGAGGGGATGCCTATCAATTGGGAAATGGATGAACAAGTTGTGGTATATGATTGTGATGGAATATTATTGTGCTAAGAGAAATGACAAGCAGGGTGATTTCTGAAAAACCTGCAAAGACTTACATGAACCGATGCAAAGCAAAGTGAGCAGAACCAGGAGAACATTGTACACAGTAACACCAATACTGTACTATGAAGAACTGAATGACTTAGCTAGTCTAATGATCCAAGAGAATCCCAAAAGATTCATGAAACATACTATCCATCTCCAGAGAAAAAACTGATATTGGTCAAATACAGATTGAAGCATGCTCTTTTTCCCTTTATTTTTCTTTTGAATCTTCTTGTACAAAACGGCTAATATGGAAATATTTTACATGATTGCACAAATATAACCTATATCAGATTGTTTATTGTCTCAGGGAGGGGTACTGGGAGAAGGAAGGGAGAAATTTGGAACTCAAAACAACAAAAAAAGAATGTTAAAAATTATTTTAACATGTAATTGGGGAAAATATTTTTAAAGTGTTATATAAATGCTAGTTATGATTACTGTTGTTATCATCATAGTCATCTCATTATAATTAAATAAAAGTGGTATCACAAAAGATCAGAGATGATAAAATATCCAGTAGGGAAAGGGTGGTCTGGTGAAGAGTTTCACATACTCCAGGGAGGCTGAAACAGATGAACACTGAGGAAAAAAAACCTTAAGATTGGGCAATTGAGAGATCACTGATAACTTTAGTAAGAGTAATATATAGTATTTCATCCTACTCTCATACCACAATTGGATAAACCATTCCCCAATCAATGGACAGGTGTTCATTTCTTTGCTACTATGAAAGATGCTATGACTATTTTGATGTGTAATAGAGCTTTCTATTTCTCAACTCTGATTTGTCTTTCTATCTTGCTGCAATCAATAAAAATACAGTTGAAATTCTCTACTGATTTTGTTCTCCATCACTTCATAGATATATTTTCATATTTCCTTACATATGTCATATTTACATTTTTCAAAGCCATCATAAATATTCCATTATACTGACATACCATAACTTGCTCAGCCACTTTCTAATTGTTTGACATATGGATTATTCTTTATTTTTTGCTAATGCAAATGGAGCAGTTATGAATATTTTTATACAGAGAGGTGGCTATTTTTAAAGATGTTTTTACTATAAAGCTGAAGTAATAAAATTTTATATAATGGTTTTGTGACTCACTGTATTTTGCTATATTGCTCAAAAAAATGTTTCCACCTGTTCTCAGCTCCGCCATGAATTTAGTAATCTCCAACAGTCCCATCTCCACTGGATTTTTATCATATTTCTACTTGCCATTCTGGTAATGTCTTAAGATCAATAATGTGTACCTCTAAGAGTTTGTAATTTGTCTTTTATAAATGTTCTATTCTTAATATTTAACCACTATTCTTGTGGGTAATGTGTAAAATCACATAAATTTATAACCATCTCTTTCAAAGATTGGTTGTTAAACCTTACCTACAATACAAATATTTTCTTCACATTTTTTTACTTTTATATCACTATTTGTTAAGTCAAATTAAATTTATTAGCACATAATTTCTTCTACTTGTTTGGCTGAAGAAAATCTTCCTTTTTCTGTAGTTATTATAACTTTTCTCCATTAAAAATTTTTTTTTAATATTTGAGACTTGTTGGAAGGTGAAGTTTACTGTAGTATATAGTATAAGGTACAGAGCCAAACTGATTTTTGTTTTTGCCATAAAATTCTGCAATCTTCCTAGAAATTTTAATTGAATTTATTCCCAGTGTTTTGTGAGTATAGGTTTATGAAATATTAACCTTTTTTAAAAAATCATTTAAAATGTCCTCTATACTATGTCTAGCATGTAATTATCCAGACTGTGCTTGGAGAGCTTTAGGGAAGAGGAATCTCCTTTGTAGGCAGCCTGTTCTACTTCTGAACAAGTCAGGAAGTTTTTCCTGATATTAAGCCTGAACTTGTACCCATGGCTCTGAGTTCCTTGTCCACATACTAAAATGTTTGATTAGAGATAGCCTCCTAAGCCTTCTCTTCTGCAGATTACACATTCCTAAGAGTTCCTACTACTGACTCTCATAAAGCAGGGTCTCCACCCTTTTTGGAAATTTTGGGTGGCCTTTTTTTTGCCACACCTGACACAAAAGGTATTTATCAAATATCTACCATATGTAGGGTACTAAGTCTACAGAGACAGAACAAAACCAAAATTCCTGTCTATAATGAGCTGGTTGCCTTGCTCTGGGACACTCTCTAGTTTATTCACTCCTCCCAACTTATCAAAGTCTATTCGGTAGTGAAGAATAATTTACTGTATTTTATTTCTGCATAAACATTCATTGATTAACCTGGTATACAGTTTTATTTTCCAACTTTATACTTATTTATAAAGAATCAAAACATTACAAGTCTGTTAGGAGTTGAGCAGCCTACTTCTTTCATACATCTTGCTAGTCATAATATACAGGGTTTCTCAAAGTCTTCGTGTAGTTTTAACAGCTTAAAACCTTTGGGATATCCAGTATATGTCTACCCTAGTATCTGTGTTACTTTTTTTTTTAATTTGGTAGAGTTTTCTTAGGAAACTGTAAGGACTCAGCATCTTTCAAGAGGGAAGCACTTTAGTTAGCAATAGAATTTCTCATTTTGCGATGACTTTATTTGGTTTATGCAATCTCTTGTTTTATAAGTTTTGGTATTTTATACGTCTATAGATAATTACTGGACAATTATCCACTTAAGAGTCTCAAGTTCGTTAACACAGAGCTAGTACAGTAATATTAGATAATTTTCTTGATTTCTTTACACATGATGTGATCTCAAATTTGTGAATGTCTACTATTAGTGCTTTGTATTTGCTCCCTCTTTTTTAAAATTAGACTTGCTAATTGTTTAACAGACACACATATGTGGTTGCCTTCACTGCCCACTACACCTAAGCCCAGCTCTGGCTATGCTTAACTTCATTCTCTAGCCACATTCTTCCTCAGCTATCTTGCTTCCTGGAACAGAAACCATCTGCTTACCCTAATATATTTAACCCTGTCATACACACATACACACATCCCAAAGCTCCACCTTCTTGGGAACATCAACTATCTTTACTTTTGTGTTTGTACTCCTAGTGTTCAGCACAAGGTTCGGCATAAAATAAGTACTTAACAAAAGACTCTTACTTTATACATTCTGTTGAGGGGTTTAATAATACATTTTATTTTTTTCTTTAGTCATTTTTATCAAAATATGATTTCACGTTATGATTTCTATGCTTAATCCAAATGAACAACTCATACTAAACAAAGTTAGTCTTATATTAATAAGGATGTAGCTTCTTTTAACTCAAACTTTTCTTTAATCAAAGACAAGAGCTTCATCTTCTAAATATTCTGCTTATACTACTTCTCTTCCACTTTCCCTTTTTCCTTCTATGAAATAACCTTCTGAAAACGGTTAACTTTTCAAACTCTGTATATTTCATTCCTATTTCCTGTTTTCTTATAGCATGCTGACTTCCCTGAATACATATTACTTGGTTAATCAAATCGAAAACACTCTGGCTTTTTATAGCTTTTTATAGGCTGCTGGCCCACCACCTGCCATACTTCTTAACCCCACATACTCTGTGAACACTGGCTAGTGGCACTGGCCTCCTTGCTGTTTCTCAGGTTTCTGGACCTAGTGCATTGTCACTGGCTGTCCTCAATACCTGGAATGCTCTCTATCCTCATCTCTGTCTCCTTCTACATATAGTGAGTCTTTTCTAATCCCCGGAATGCTAGTGTCTTTTTTCTGTGATTAATCTACGATTTATCCTGTATATATGGTTTATACAGATAATTGCTTGCATGGTTCTTCCATTAGACTGTGAGCTCTTTGAAGGCAGGGGTTGGGTTTTTTTTGCTTTTCTTTGTATCCATAGCACCTAGCACACTGCCTAGCATACAGTAAGTGCCAATAAATACTTGATTTGACTTTCAAAAATTCTAGCATAATTCTGAATCCTTTCGTAATTCTGGTCACTGTCCTAAAGACTTGCCCAGGATGATCAATATTTTTCCTAAAATGCATAGTCCAGAACTGAAGACAATATCCAATATGAGGTATGAGGACAAGTGTGTATTGGTAATTAAGGTGGGACATTTTGGGCCCTGAACAGGATATAAAAACTCAAAGGTTAGCATTTTATCTGGGGCTCTCACTCAGTGGAAGAGTGTTGATGCAGAGACTCTGGGCAGCCATTGTAACTGTCCCCACAGCTTTGTTAATCCAGACCCATTGGTTCTTTGGTAACTATGAACTGTGATTTGGCCTGTCTCTGTAATTTGTCTGTATTTGCTCTGAAGTTCAGGGTGGTGGCTTTTCTTCATGATCGGAGTTATATTTGTATGTGTGATTAAAATGAGATTGTTAACCCCTTAAGTTACTTTCCTTAGTAAAGCAGATCAAAGAACCTGTGCTGGCAGCTCTGTGTGCTGGTTGTTGTTGCTTGTACACACCCCACAACAGCTGCTAGCCGAATTGTTGTTACAAAGTGTTCTAACACTGCTTCTAGCAGTGCAGCCTCAAAATGCACTAGTTACTGGGCCACCACACCACATGGGACTCCAAGCAAAGAAATGATCTGGGGGGTTTTCTCCCTCCCTCACAAAACCTGTTGTCTGGTTGGTTTCCACCATTCCATATTTATGTGGATGATTCTGAGGCCACATAAAATATACTTTATATTTATCCTCATTTAGTTTTACCAACTACTAAGGATAACATCCATGACTATATCACTCTTAAGACTGTCCTCTCCTATTCAGGCCAGCCCACTATCCTAGCCTCTTGAAGTCTATTTGGTTCCATACTTTTCTGATATCCAATGTGTTTTAGCCCATCCATCTAGTTTCATGTCATTTCCACATCCAATCAACACACTAGGTATGATTATTGTCCAATAATAAAAATGCTACACATCTTAGCGCACTCCACAAACCAGCTGAGGACACCTCAGGACAATAGCATACAGTTTTTTTGCATCTTGCTCGCAAGAATAGCATGAAAGTGTAAAATGCTGAACAGAAAACCAGGTTAACCGTAGGTATAACATTACTACAAAGTACCAATTTGATACCACTATTTTTCCAAAATGGAAATATGGTCCTTTTTTCTTCTGTTTTTTTTTTTTTTAAACTTATCACTTTAGTTTTTGCTTAAAGTTTTACGTTTGGTTTTGACATTATGAAGCCCAGGGACAAATTCTTTCATTAAGGGGACTTGTTCAGTGAAGTTTGGATTCAGTCAAAGGGCTGCTCTTGAAGACCTAGAGGACATGTGGCCTCAAGGCCACAGGTTCCCCACCAATGGTATAGGTTATATATGTGCAATCACGTAAAGCACATTTTGACATTAGTCATGTTGTGAAAGAAGAAACTGAACAAAAGGAAAAATATACCCCAAAAATCCAAGGAAGTGAAACTAGTATACTTGAATCTGCATTCATACTCCATCAGTTCTTTCTCTGAAGGTGTACAGCATTTTCCATCATGAGTCTTTTGTAATTGTATTAGATCACTGGAATTCTTTTTTTTAATTAGATTTTTTATTTTTAGTTTACAACACTTAGTTCTATATGTTTTTGAGTTTTAAATTTTCTTCCCTTCCCTTCCCTCCCCACCCAACTCAAAATGGCATGCGGTCCAATACAGATTCTACATAAACCTTCGCACTGAACTAATTTACACAATAGTTGCAAAGAAGAATTATGACCAATGGAATGAATCATGAGAGAGAAGAAACAAAACCAAAAAAGATGAGAAAAAAAAGAGCAAATAGTTTGCCTCAGTCTGCATTCAGACTTCACAATTCTTTCTCTGAATGTAGCCAGCTCTCTCCATCATGAGTCCTTTGGAGCTATCTTTGAGCTTTGTATTGCTGAGGAGAGCCAAGTCTATCAAGTTAGTCATCACAGAATCAATGACTGTGGTTCTGTATGATGTTCTCCTGTTCTGCTCCTCTCACTCAGCATCACATCATGTAGGTCTTTCCAGGTTATCACGAAGTCTGTCTGCTCCTCATTTCTTATAGCACAATAGTATTCCATTACATTCATATACCACAACTTGTTCAGCCATTCTCCAACTGATGAGCATCCCCCTAATATCCAACTCCTTGCCACCACAAAAAGAGCAGCTACAAATATTTTTGTACACACATGTCCCTTTCCCACTTGTGTGATATCTTTGGGATATAGTCCCAAGAGTGGTATTGCTGGGTCAAAGGGTATGCACATTTTTATAGCCCTTTGGGCGTTGTTCCAAATTGTTCTCCAAAATGGCTGGATCTGTTCACAACTCCACCAACAATGTATTAATGTTCCAATTTTCCCACATCCTCTCCAGAATTTATCATTTTCCAACTGTTTTGTCATGTTAGCCAATCTGACAGGAGAGATGTGGTACCTAAGAGTTGTTTTGATTCACATTTCTTTAATCAATAGTGATTTAGAGCATTTTTTCATATGCCTATAGATATCCTTAATTTTTTCCTCTGAAAACTACCTGTTCATATCCTTTGACCATTTCTCAATTGTGGAATGGCTTTTATTCCTATAAATTTGGCTCAGTTCCCGGTATATTTCAGTTATGAGGCCTTTATCAGAGACATTGGTTGTAATGGAATTCTACTTTTTAAAGGAGTTGTTTTCTTCAGGAAAGGAGAAACTAGAATAAGAGCATTTGCAAGCTACCCTCTATGCAAACAGACTGCCAGAAGCCTTAGGGTGCTGGGAGAGGCATCTAACCAGAAAAGCCTGGCTTACAGCACACAGAAGGCTTATAATGTAGTGACCAAAGAAAAGCCATAGATATCAATAGCCCACAGCTATGGGCTGGAGTCTGCAAAGTAAAAGCTTAGACCTGGATCTAGCCAAAGATGCATGAAATCAGATATTGTGATACTCAGAGAGTATCACAGGGACTCAGAGAGGGAGGACAGTAATATAAGTATGCCTTAAATCAGACTGCCCTGGCCAAACATTTCTGATGTCCTTGAGAAACATAGCACTCTAATGAGAAACAAGAGGACGATGAGGATGTCTAGAAATTTTAAATTTAAAAATTATCAGAGGGACAGCTAGGTGGAGCAGTGTATCAAGCACTGGCCCTGGAGTCAGGAGGACCTTAGTTCAAATCTGACCTCAGACACTTGACACTCACTGGTTGTGTGATCTTGGGTGAGTCACTTAACCCCAATTGCCTTGTCTTTTCCCTCTCCAAGAGAAAATAAAAAAATATATTAATAAATAAAAAAATTATTAGATAAGTGAGACAAGAGAAAACAAAAGTAAAGGAAAGGGAAGTTTTAGATGAAGAACTGGAAAGAGAATAGATTATTTTAGAAGATACGTAACTTTATTCAAGTAACAGTTTCCGAAAGATTAATAGCTTGATGACAGACCAAGAAACACTAGATCAAAATCTAAGGACTGGAAGATGGCAGCTGGAAAGCAGGGACTCACTTAAGCTCTCCCCCAAATCCCTCAAAAGAACCGTAAAAAATGGCTCTGAACAAATTCTAGAGCTGTGGAACACACAAAATAGCAGAGGGAAGCAGATCGCTAGCCCAGGACAGCCTGGATGGTCGCTGAGAAGGGTCTATCGCACAGTGCTGGGAGTTGAGCGCAGCCCAGCCTAGGCCACACCAGGACCAACCAGACCAGGAGTCGGGCGGGCAGAGCAGGTCTTAAGGCCATGGATCACTGAGCTGTAGCAGTTACCAGAATTCTCAACCCACAAACTCCAAAGACAATGGAGCAGGTTAGTGGGAAAACTGCTGCATCAGGGTGAGAGGAGTCCGGCCCCAGCTCCAGGGCATCAGAGGTGGCATGGTGGCACAGCAGCAGCAGCAGCAGCAGGAAGCTCCTGAAGCTGCTTCCAGAGCTCCAGCTGAGGTTGCTTCTAGCCCCAAGTCCACCTGGTGGGAGGAATCAAGCTGAGGATCAGAGCAGGAATGCAAGGAGCCCTTTGCTAGCTCAGAGGAAGGGTTCTCTTGCTTTGCCCTGCTTGAATCTGGGTCATGGTCCTGGTTGGTGGTTCTTGGGGGAGGAGGAGTGCTGCTGTGGCAGAGCTTGCAGCAACTCTGTGGTAGAAGTAGCTCTGAAAACAGCAGTGCAGCCCCTACAGCTTGGGACAAAGCACTCTCTACACTACAAGCAGTCCATACCCTGACAAAAAGCTCAAGAGTCAAGTAGTTGGCTGGGAACATGACCAGGCAGCAAAAAAAGGGCTCAGACTCTGACTCAAACTATAGAATCTCTTTTTGGTGACAAAGAAGATCAAAACAGCCAGCCAGAAGAAGTCAACAAAGTCAAACAGCCTACATCAAAAGCCTCCAAGAAAAACATGAACTGGCCTCAGGCCATGGAAGAGCTCAAAAAGGATTTGGAAAAGCAAGTTAGAGAAGTAGAGGAAAAATTGGGAAGAGAAATGAGAAGGATGTGAGAAAACCATGAAAAACAAGTCAATGACTTGCTAAAGGAGACCCCCCAAAATACTGAAGAAAATAACACCTTAAAAAATAGAATAACCCAAATGGCAAAAGAGCTCCAAAAAGCCAATGAGGAAAAGAATGCCTTGAAAGGCAGAATTAGCCAAATGGAAAAGGAGGTCCAAAAGACCACTGAAGAATATACCACCTTAAAAATTAGATTGGACCAAGTAGTGGAAGATAATGACTTAATGAGAAATAAAGAAATTATAAAACAAAACCAAAAGAATGCAAAAAATGGAAGACAATGTGAAATATCTCATTGGAAAAACCACTGACCTGGAAAATAGATCCAGGAGAGATCATTTAAAAATTACTGGACTACCTGAAAATCATGATCAAAAAAAGAGCCTAGACATCATCTTTCAAGAAATTATCAAGGAGAACTGCCCTGATGTTCTAGAGCCAGCAGGTAAAATAGGAATTGCAAGAAGCCACCAATCACCTCTTGAAATAGATCCCAAAAAGAAAACTCCTAGGAATACTGCTGCAAAATTCCAGAGTTTCCAGGTCAAGGAGAAAATATTGCAAGAAGCCAGAAACAATTTGAGTATTATGGAAACACAGTCAGGATAACCAAGATCTAGCGGCTTCTAGGCTTCTACATTAAGGGATTGAAGGGCTGGGAATATGATATTCTGGAGGCCAAAGGAGTTAGGATTAAAACGAAGAATCACCTACCCAGCAAAGCTGAGTATGATGCTCCAAGGCAAAATACGAATTTTCAATAAAATAGAGGACTTTCAAGCATTCTTGATGAAAAGACCAGAGCTGAATAGAAAATGTGACTTTCAAATACAAGAATCAAGAGAAGCATGAAAAGATAAACAAGAAAGAGAAATCATAAGGGATTTACTAAAGTTGAAGTGTTTTGTTTACACTCCTTCATGGAAAGATGATTGTAATTCATGAGACCTTTTTCAGTATTAGTGTAGTTGAAGGGAATATATATATATAAAAATACACACACACACACATATATGTATACACAGAGGGCACAGGGGGAGTTGAATATGAAGGGATGATATCTTAAAAAAATAAAATTAAGGGGTGAGAGAGGAATATATTGGGAGAAGGAGAAAGGGAGAGATAGAATGGGGTAAATTATCTCACATAAAAGTGGCAACAAAAAGCAGTTCTGTCGGAAGGGAAGAGGGGGCAGGTGAGGGGGAACGAGTGAATCTTGCTCTCATCAGATTTGACTTGAGGACTCATTTGGGTATCTTACCCCACAGAAAAGTAGGAGGAAGGTGATTAAAAAAAGGGGAGATTGATAAAAGGGAGGGCAGATGGGGGAGGAGGTAATCAAAAGCAAACACTTTTGAAAAGGGACAGGGTCAAGGAGGGGGACAGGATAGGATGGAGGGAAATATAGTTAAGTCTTTCACAACATGACTATTATGGAAATATTTGCATAATGATCCATGTGTGGCCTATGTTGAATTGCTTGCCTTCTCAAGGAGGGTGGGTGGGAAGGGAAGAGGGGAGAGAATTTGGAACTCAAAGTTCTAAAAAGGGATGCTCAAAAAAAAAATTGTTTTTGCATGCAACTGAGAAATAAGATACACAGGCAATGGGGAATAGAAATCTATCTTGCCCTACAAGAAATTAAGGGGAAAGGGGATGGGGGAGGAGAGTGGGGTGACAAAGGGGAGACTTAACTGGGGAAGGGGGAAATCAGAATATATGACATCTTGGAGTGGGGGGGAGGGTAGAAATGGGCAGAAAATTCGTAAATCAAAATCTTGTGGAAATCAATGCTGAAAACTAAAAATATTAAATAATAAAAATAAGAATAAAGGAGTAAAAATTATCAGAAAATAGTAGCTATCTCCTATCAAAAATAAATGACCTGGGAAACAGGCAATAGGAAGCATTTAAGAATCACTGGACAATAAAAAAAGGATACACAGCATATTCTTAAAAAACACAAATTCGTGGCAGAGCCAAGATGGCAGAGTAAAAGCAGGGACTCACCTGAGCTTTCCCCCAAACCCCTCCAAATACCTGTAATGATTCTAAACAAGTGCTAGAGCAGCAGAACCCACAAAATGGTAAGAGTGAAACAAATTTCCAGCTGAAGACAACCTGGAAGGTTGACAGGAAAGTTCTGCTGCAACAAGATGAAATAGGAGCTCAGTCTGGTGCAAAATACACCAGCACAGATCAGACCCCAGTGAACCTGGAGCAGACCTCAGGGAACTGAACCAAGGGCAGCTGTGGTGGTTTCAAGACTTCTCAACCCACAAATGCCAGAGACAACTTAGAAGGTGAGTAGGAAAGGTCTGTCAGACCTGAGTAAAAGAAGAGCATGTTCCAGTCCCAGCCCCAGGGCAGCAGCTATGGCTGTGGCAGCAGTGACTGCTTCTGGAGCTCTTGGCCCACAGACGGTGGTGGAATTGGGCTGCTGATCAGAGTGGGAATTGCAGGGATCTCTTTGCTGGCACCAAGGGAGGATTCTCTTGTTTTGCCTGTGCTTGGATCTGGGTCTCAATATGGCGCAGTGGTCCTGGGGGGAAAAGGAACGCTGACATGGTGGAACTTGTAGCGGAGGTGGAGAGGGAACTGCCCTCAGAGTTTCAAGGCAAAGAAGAGTGCTTGTGGTTACTCACAGACCACAGCACAGTCCAGGAGAGGAGTAAACACCTCTCCTTTGATCATACCACCTTGGAAGAACAGAAAATTTACAGGTCTCTAGAAGTGTCTCTGAAAACAGCTACACAAAACCCCTGAAGCTTGAATAGCACAACCTCCACACTGGAAGCAGAGCCCTACCTTAACAAATAGTTAAAAAGTCGAGTAATTGGCTGGGAAAATGAGCAAACAATGGAAAAAAAAACTCAGACTATAGAATCTTACTTTGGTGACAAAAACAAAAATTAATGCTGCCCAAACCTAGCTGAACCAGAAAACAAAGTGAAAAAAGAAAGAATACACTATTCATTTCCTGAGAGATTTCCCAAAATGAAAATCCCTAGGATCATAGCCAAAATCTAGAATGTCCAAGTTTATAAAACACACACACACACACACACACACACACACACACGAAGTGCAGTCAGATAGAAAATGATCATCTATAAAGGAGTAAGAGTTAAGTACACACAAGACCAGACAACCATCACCATCATTATAATGGAGAGGAAAACATGGAAGATAATATACCAGAAAACCAAATATACAGGCTTACAATGAAGAAAAATTTACTCTGCAAAGCTGAGTCTAATCTCAGGGGGGCGGGGGAATGGACCTTTAACAAAATAGAAAATTTCCTAATATTCCTCATGAAGAGACCACAACTGAGTACTTTGAAAAAGCATATACAGACATCAAGAAAAACACGAAATAAAGATGAATCTATCTTATAAAAGACAGGAGTAAGAGACCAAGTAAGGAAAAAGTATAACAGGACAGCATGTAGAGAAAGATAGGGTTAATCATAACTACAAAGACAAAGATGATAATGAATGGTGAACATTTATGATAAACAGAAAATGTTGGCAGAATGAATAAGAAATCAGAATCCATAAAAAATCCTATTTACAAGAAACATGCTTGAAACAAAAAGATTTACACTGTATGAAAGAATTAAAAAATGGATTTAATTATTTAAAAGGAGTGAACAAGGAAAATACGGTGTTTAAAAGTATCACAGAAAATGAATTACTATCTATATTTGTGCCAGATGGCATAACATCTAAATGCCTAAAGGAAAACGTAACTGATATATTTGTTTTTTATTAAATTAATTGGCTAATAAGTTGATTTATTTAAAAAAACCATGGGGGTAAAAAAGTGACACATTTCAATGTACCACTCACTCTCAGACCAAAACAAATCTAACCAAGATGTGCAATAAAGTTAAGGATCTAAATAGATTTTAGAAAGTTAAAAATGATAGCTCACTGGTGGCTACTGAATGGAAAAAGAAAAAAAACATTTTTCAGCATGATCATTATTTCAAAAACTGACCTAGTACTAGGCATGTGTGGCGAACTTGCAGCCTCGAGGCCACATGTGGCTCTTTAGGTCCTCAAGTGCGGCCCTTTGACTGAATCCAAACTTCAAAGAACAAATCCCCCTAATAAGAAGATTTGTTCTATAAAATTTGGACTCAGACAAAAAGCCGCATCCAAGGACCTAGACGGCCACATGTAGCCTTGAGGTGGCAGGTTACCCACCCCCTATACTAGGGCATAAAATCCTCACAAATGCAAAAAAATCAGAACCATTAAAACATTATTTACTGATAATTATTCGATATAATTATATTCAATAAAGGGGCCTATAAAGAATAAGAAACTTATTAGAGACTAACTTAATCCTAAAGAATCAGCAGGTAAAAGAACAAATCACAAGAATAGAAAATTTCATTAAAGAAAACAACGAGACACCATACCAAAACTTTTGAAACACAGCCAAACCAACAATGAATGGAAAATCTCTAAACAATTTCATCAACAAAGAGAAAGAACAGATCTATGGATTGGGTAAGAAATGAAACGAGAGAAAAAATCCACCAACCTCTAGAATTTTTAAAAACCAACTAACTAAAGAACAAAATAGATATTCTGAAAATCAAAGACAAGATTAATAATGATAAAAAGAAAAAAAACCTATTAAATGGACAAAAAAGGTTGTTTTTGAAGGGAAAAAACAATGAAATAGACAAAATATATAAGAAAAAACTCTGATTGTTTTTAAAAAAATGTTTAAAAAAACCTTCCAGGATCAGAAAGTAAAAAGAAATTTTCACAAAGAATAAAGGAATTTATTAGAAAAAGATTTTTCCTAAGCATATTACAATAAAATTGATAAAAATGAATGGTTATCTCCATAGTTATAAAATATCAAGATTATCAAAACAAGAGAGAATTTAAATAACCCAGTATCAGAAAAAGAAATTGAACAACTCATAAATGACTCCTGAAAGGAACCTTCCCCCCACCTCCAGGACCACATGGATTCACAAGTGAATTCTAATCAAAATTTAAAGAATAATCTAGTCACATGTTTCTATGTCAGAAATGCATATCATTTTAAAGAATGTATTCACATTATTTTAAAACTATTTCAACACATCAAGAGTTGCAGGTGCCACAAAAAACAAACCCACCATAGATACTGTGAGTTAAGTGTTTTTCCCTAAAAACATTTAGAGGGAAATTAATAAAGTACTTTATATACACGACATGTTTCCTACATTTTATTCTTTCTATATACTCCACAGAGCAGAGCAGTGAATAAGACACAGACTGAGGTCATTGCAAAGAATCAGATCTTAACCGTGTGCTGAGGTAAACAGCCAGGAAAGTTAGTAGACTCCAGATGATATCATACAAAGGAACGAGGGGCTATTTCAACCTGGAAAAGAAGACTTAGGCAGGGTATAATGGCTACATATAAGTACACAATGCAAGGTTTTCATGTGGAAATGGCGGGGACTTGTTTTGGTTGAATCCAGAGGCCAATGAATGAAAATTATGTGCACACTAATTTTGGATCTATGGAAGAAAAAATGTCTTAACACTTAAGAGCAGTTCTAAATCAGATGGTCAAATTTCATTGCTTCAAATCAAAATGGAATTTTACACTGTTTACTCATTCAATGGCAATTTCCCACACATTCATGAATGTCACAATATAGACATGATGAATTAGTGAGCATTTACACATTCAGGTATCATTGCTACACACATAAGCATCTATTCATTGATCATAACAGCTTACATTTTCTACAGCACTTTAAGGTTTACAAAGCATTTTCTTCACAACAACCTTGTGAGGTAAATTGAGGCTCAGAGAGGTTCCTAGATCTGCCATCATGCAGTTAAGTGGTGGCAGAGCTGAGACTAGAGCACAAGGCTTCTACTCCAAGTAACTGCTATTATTATCAGTTAGATGTAAAGATTATATTTTGATAAGTGGCTAAACATTTTCTTAGTGAACCCTCTTGGAATTTTTTTTGGAGGTATGTAATAATTTGTACATTTATGCTTTTCTAAAAGAAAGATCAGAAAATATTAGCTTGGCAATCTTCTTTAGACAAAGATGCTTATTTCTGAAATCAAAATAGGATTCTGTTGTACATATTTTGGGAACTGGGGAGAAATGTAGGCCAGGGTGTGGGAGAGAAGGAAGATTGGAAAAAAAAATGCAAAAAAACCTTGTTTAGTTGTTTCTCCGTCTTTTTTGGTTTCTTCTTCCTCGAGGTTGGGGCTTTCTCGGGAGGAGGCGTCTTGTTGGCTAGAGTTTTTCAAAAGTGCAGGATCTATTTGAGCTTTCAGGAGTTCCAGAGTCTCAGCCAGTTCATTTCTATTTCTAAATAAGACAAAGAAATAAGACACCATGAAAACCCATTTTTCTGCTCACAAAAGCTATCCTACTGATTTCTATTTATAACAGTACAAATACTACCAATGACCCCTCAGCTGCCTCCTTAACAAGGTAAATATTCAAAAATGAATTCTTATTTTAATCAAGTTCTTGCCTTCATCGTTGCGGCTACTTCTCCCATCAATGCAAATCCCAACTCCTATAACAGTGTAAACAATATTCTTAAGTTGATATGACTGAAAAATTAAATTATCTGTTGATTCATTATGCACAGACAACTAGTGTTTCTGAGTTGGGCTAAGCCGGCCAATACTCAATGCCAGTTTTGCAGGATAGGCCAAGAAACTCCCATCCAACTAGTAAAGACTTCCACATCATGGTGAACTGTCAGAATAGGACTTCAGTAGAGGTAAAAAGAGCGTCTGATAATAACTGCAATTATACCGTACCCTGCTTAAAGCAACCCTGTGACATGGGTAATGGAATTATTAACTATATTATTATTATATTATATATGTATATATTATTATATGTTGTGTATTAACTATATTATTCATTATATAATGGAATTACTAAACTCATTCAGTAGAAGGAGAAATAGAGCCTAAAAAGTTAAGGAATATTCCCAGATTATAACTATCTAAATCAGTATTTCTTTAAAAAATTTTTTTTCCCCCAATTACACATACAGACCACTTTTGACACTTATTTTGAAAATTTCAAGATCTGAACTCGCTCCTTCTCACTCTGAGACAGTAAGCAATTTGATATAGGTTATTCATGTACAATCATGCAAAACATATCTCCATATCAGTCATGCTGCGAAAGACATACTGACAAAAAATAAAGATGAAAAAATAAAGAGAAAAACAGTATGCTTCAGTCTGCACTCAGATTCCACCGGCTCTTTCTCTGGACGGGGATAGTATTTTTCGCCATGAATCTGCTGGAGTGGTCTTGTATCGTTGCATTGCTGTGAATGGCTAAGACGATCACAGCTGATGATCATGCGTACAACGCTCTCCTGGTCCTGCTCACTTCTCTTCCTATCAGTTTGTGTGTGTCTTTCCAGGTTTTCAGGAAATTATCCCTCTTGTCGTTTCTTACAGCACAAGACTATTCCATTATAATCATACAGCACAGCTTGTCCAGCCATTCCCCAACTGATGCCGCCACAAGAAGAGCTGCTACACATACTTTTGTACCAATAGGTCCCATTCTCCTTCCCTCCCCCCCCTTTATAAAAATCTCTCTGGGATGCAGGCCTCGCTATAGAAAAGAATAGACACACTTTATGGTTCTTTGGGCATAATTCCAAACTGCTCTCTAAAGGTTGGATTAATTCACAACTGGTGTTTATTTCTCAACACGTACTTATTAAGCCACTTACCTGTCCCTAACAACCAGGGGGACAAAGAGATTTCTGACTTGGAACAATGAATTTAGGATCTCTCTCTTGGAAGAAAATTCTTTATCAAACTCATTGGCAAATAGAACAGTGGTATTTTAGTTTTAGATTTTGTTTTGGAGAGAAACCAGCCAAAACAAAACTACTTCAGAATTTTATAACAAGTAAAAAGTTAAAACAGGGTAATGGACTCTTAGTATGCTGCCAACATAAAATGTGCTTTAAGGTATATTTACAATGACTCATCTTCTCTACTCATTTAGAAAATCAGAAAATTCTAAAATATCTCAGTTCAAGTAATTCCTAATATCAGAATTATAACGCAGTATCTGAAGTACTTACATAGTAAGAAGATTTCAGCTTCTATTAACCTACTCCATGATCTACAAACCAAATTCACTCTTTTTTAATAGTTAACTAAGTTTAAATTTATGAATCTAAATTCATCTCAACAAAGACTGGGTACCATGTTTTTTAAATAATCAGGTAATTTTGGCTATATCCATCAGTAAATAAATATTTACTGAGCACCTACTATGAGCCAGGGACTGACTGTATGAAATGTTGAGAATACCAAAAGCAAATACAATTTGCAGCTTCAAAGAGCTCACAATCTAATGAGATAGACAACATGTTTAAACAACTATGCACAAAAAGCTATATACAGGATAAACATGAAATAATTAACATTGAGAAAGCAGTGGAATTAAGAGGGGTTGGGAAAGGCTTCCAGTAGAAGCTGAGATTTTAATTTGGATTTAAAGAAGTCAGGGAGGTCAGTAGTCAGTGCAGAGGACAGAGAGC
This sequence comes from Trichosurus vulpecula, assembly GCF_011100635.1. Classification (NCBI taxonomy): domain Eukaryota; kingdom Metazoa; phylum Chordata; class Mammalia; order Diprotodontia; family Phalangeridae; genus Trichosurus; species Trichosurus vulpecula. Next base: position 118,090,855 of record NC_050574.1, on the reverse strand, counting down.
ATTCCATGCAGCTAGAGAGAATGCCAGGAGCCAATAAATGGGGTACCTTGTTCTTGGAACAGCCAAGAAGCCAGCATAACTGGCTCAAGAGTACACGCTGGGGAGCAAGGTGTAAGAAGACTGAAAAAGTAGCACTGGGCTAGGTTATCAAGGGCTTTGAAAGCCATCTGAAGATGACAGGAAGCCACTGGAGCTCACTGAGGAGAGAGGTGACAGAGGTGAACCTGCACTTTAGGAAAATCACTTTAGTGGCTGAGTGAAGAATGGACTGGAGTGAGAAGGGACTTAAGGCAGGAAGACTCACCCAAAGGGTATCGACATAATCCAGGCACGAGGGGATGAGAGCCTATATCAGAGTGTCTGCAGTGTCAGAAGAGAGAAGGGGGCCCACTGGAGAGTTGTTGCAAAGGTGAAATCAAGAGGACTTAGGCAGCAGATTGGATTGGAGGGGAGGAAGGGAGAGACAGTGAAGAGTTGTGGAGGATACCTAGGAGTCTGGAGTATGGGGGCATGGTATTGCTCTTTACAGTAACAGGGAAGGTAGGAAGAGGGGAGGGTTTAGGGCAGGGGTGGGGAACCTCTGGCTTCAAGGCTACATGTGGCCCTTTATTTTTCTCTTCATTTATTTATTTATTTAATATATTTAGTTTTCAGCATTGATTTTCACAAGAGTTTGAATTACAAATTTTCTCCCCATTTCTACCCTTCCCCCCACTCCAAGATGGCGTATATTCTGGTTGCCCTGTTCCCCAGTCAGTGCTCCCCTCTGTAACCCCACTCCCCTCCCATCCCCTTTTCCCTTCCTTTCTTGTAGGGCAAGATAAATTTCTACACCCCATTGTCTGTGTATCTTATTTTCTAGTTGCATGCAAAAACTTCTTTTTTGGTTTGTTTTTGAACATCTGTTTTTAAAACTTTGAGTTCCAAATTCTCTCCCCTCCTCCCTTCCCACCCACCCTCCCTAAGAAGTCAAGCAATTCAACATAAGCCACATGCGTATCATTATGTATATCCCTTCCACAATACTCATGTTGTGAAAGACTCACTATATTTTGCTCCTTCCTAACCTATCCCCCTTTATTGAATTTTCTCCCTTGACCCTGTCCTCTTTTGAAAGTGTTTGTTTTTGATTACCTCCACTCCCATCTGCGTGCCCTTCTATCATCCCCCTCTTTTTTTAATCTTCTTCCTCCTTTCTTCCTGTGGGGTAAGATACCCAATTGAGTGTGTATGGTATTCCCTCCTCAGGTCAAATCTGATGAGAGCAAGATTCACTCATTCCCCCTCACCTGACTTCTCTTCTTTTCCTACAGAACTGCTTTTTCTTGCCACTTTTATGCGAGATAATTTACCCCATTCTATCCCTCCCTATCTCCCTCTCTCAATATATTCCTCTCTCATCTCTTAATTTATTTCTTTTAGATATCTTCCCTTCATCTTCAACTCACCCTGTGCCCACTCTCTCTCTCTCTATGTATATACACATACATATATACATACATACACACTCACATATACATATATATACATAAACATGTATATATATGTATATGCATATTCCTTTCAGCTACCCTAATACTGAGGTCTCATGAATCATACACATCATCTTTCCATGTAGGAATGTAAACAAAACAGTTCAATTTTAGTATGTCCCTTGTAATTTCTTTTTTTTGTTTACCTTTTCATGCTTCTCTTGATTCTTATGTTTGAAAGTCAAATTTTCTATTCAGCTCTGGTCTTTTCACTGAGAAAGCTTGAAAGTCCTCTATTTTATTGAAAGACCATATTTTGCCTTGAAGCATGATACTCAGTTTTGCTGGGTAGGTGATTCTAGGTTTTAATCCTAGCTCCATTGACCTCCAGAATAGGAACATCGTATTCCAAGCCCTTCGATCTCTTAATGAAGAAGCTGCTAGATCTTCGGTTATTCTGATTGTGTTTCCACAATACTCAAATTGTTTCTTTCTGGCTGCTTGCAGTATTTTCTCCTTGATCTTGGAGCTCTGGAATTTGGCAACAATATTCCTGGGAGATTTCTTTTTGGGATCTATTTGAGGAGGCGATCGATGGATTCTGTCAATTTCTATTTTGCCCTGTGGCTCTAGAATATCAGGGCAGTTCTCCTTGATAATTTCTTGAAAGATGATATCTAGGCTCTTTTTTGGATCATGGCTTTCAGGTAGTCCAATAATTTTTAAATTATCTCTCCTGGATCTATTTTCCAAGTCAGTGTTTTTTCCAATGAGATATTTTACATTGTCTTCCATTTTTTCATTCCTTTGATTCTGTTTTATAATATCTTGATTTCTCATAAAGTCACTAGCTTCCACTTGCTCCAATCTAATTTTTAAGGTAGTACTTTCTTCAGTGGTCTTTTGGACCTTCTTTTCTATTTGGCTAATTCTGCCTTTCAAGGCATTCTTCTCCTCATTGGCTTTTTGGAGCTCTTTTGCCATTTGAGTTAGTCTATTTTTTAAGGTGTTGTTTTCGTCAGTGTATTTTTCAGTATTTTTTTGGGTCTCCTTTAGCAAGTCATTGACTTGTTTTTCATGGTTTTCTCACATCCTTCTCATTTCTCTTCCCAATTTTTCCTCTACTTCTCTAACTTGCTTTTCCAAATCCTTTTTGAGCTCTTCCATGGCCTGAAGCCAGTTCATGTCTTTCTTGGAGGCTTTTTTTGTAGGCTCTTTGACTTTGTTGATTTCTTCTGGCTATATGTTTTGGTCTTCTTTGTCACCAAAGAAAGAATCCAAAGTCTGAGACTGAATCTGGGTGCATTTTTACTGCCTGGCCATACTCCCAGCCAACTAACTTGACCCTTGAGTTTTTCAGTGGGATATGACTGCTTGTAGAGTTAAGAGAACTATGTTCCGAGCTTGGGGGGATGAGCCAGCTATGCCACACCAGCACTCCTCCTTCCCCAAGAACCCCCAACCTGGACTGGACTTAGATCTTCAGCAGGCTCTTCACTCCTGCTCTGATCCACCACTCAATTCCTCCCACCAGGTGGGCCTGGGGCCAGAAGCAACTGCAGCTGTAGTTCTGTAGCTGCCCCACCTCTGCTGCCCCCAGGGCAGTCGCCCAAAGGGAACTCCCACTCCTGCAGCTTTTCCCACTAACCTTTTCTATTGTGTTTGGTGTTTGTGGGTTGAGAAGTCTGGTAACTGCTGCAACTCACTGATTCAGGGCAGTAGGGCTCATTCCACCCAGCTCCTGGTCTGGCTGGTGCGCGCCGCCAACGCTGGACTCTGCTCCACTCCGCTCTCCTCCGCTCCCAGCTGCGTGCGGAATAGACCTCACCCAGAGACCATCCAGGCTGTCCTGGGCTGAAGCCTTGCTTCCCTCTGCTATTTTGTGGGTTCTGCAGTTCTAGAATTGGTTCAGAGCCATTTTTTATAGGTTTTTGGAGGGACTCGGTGGGGAGCTCATGCTAGTCTCTGCTTTCCAGCTGCCATCTTGGCTCCGCCCCCCATTATATTATCCCTTTAGGTCCTCAAGTGTGTCCCTCTGACTGAATCCAAACTTCACAAAACAAATCCCCTTAATAAAAGGATTTGTTCTATAAAACTTGGACTCAGCCAAAAAGCTGCATCCAAGGACCTAGAAGACCACATGTAGCCTTGAGGACACAGGTTCCCCACCCCTAGTTTAGGGGGAAAGATAGGTCTAGTTTTGGATATGTTGAGTTTAAGATGTCTATTGGACATTCAGTCTGAGATGTCAGAAGGGCAGCTGGAGATGCAAAATTGGAAGTCAGGAGAGAGGTTAGGGCAGGAAAGGTAGATTTGAGAATCATCAGCAAAGAGATAGTAATTAAATTCATGGGAGCAGATGAGATCAAGTAAAGTAGTATAGAAGGAGAAAAGAAGAGGACCTAGGACAGAATCCTGGGAAACACCTACAGCAAAGGAGGAGACAGCAAAGGAGACTGAAAAGGAGTGATCTGATAGGTAGGAGGAATATCAGGAGAGAGTGATATCCCAAAAACCTAGTGAAAAGAAGAGTAACCAGGAGAAGAGGGTGATCAACTGTTAAAAGCTGCAGAGATGTGGGACATGGACTTGAGAAAAGGCAAATGGATTTGGCAACTAAGAGATCACTGGTAACTTTGGAGAGAACAATTTCAGTGGAATGATGAGTCTGAAGCTGGATTGTAAGGGATTAAGAAGTGAGAGGAGAGATGAGAAAGAGGAGACACCTATTTCAGGCAGCATTCTCAAGAAGTTGAGCCACAAAGGGCAGAAGAAATATAAGACAATAGATAAGGAAGGATGGATCAAGTAAGGATTTTTTTTCAGGATGGGGAAGATATGGATACATGTTTGTAGGCAGGGGCTAGTAGACAGAGAGAGATAAGCTGGCCTTGGTAAGGAATGAGGCCACTTCTTTGTGAGAGACAGAGAAGGAGGAGATAATGGCAGAAGGCATCTGAGTAATATGAGATGAGGAAGCAGGGAGAAGAGGGAGCTCATGGAGAAAGTCCTTGATTTTTTCTATAAAATATGAGGTAAAGTTCTCATCTGAGAGTGTGGGGAGAAAGGGGAGCCATGGGAGGTTTGAGGGAGGATGAAAAGATTTGGAAAAGCTACTGTGGAGAGTAGGATAGTGAGTTGATAAGGAAGGTATAGGAGGATTGCCTAGCAATTTTCTCTCTCTGCTCAAGAGCATGCGTGTAGAAGTGAAGTCAGAAGATAGTGGGAGTTATCCTAAGCTGACGTTTGATACAGCACAACTGGAGATAGGATAAGGAACCAGAGAATCAAGAAAAGGATGGTATAGATATGAACAGCAGGTCAAGATAGGGAGAGGAGAAGAGAGTGGATAGTGCAAAGAAGAAGGCCTGCCTGGGAAAGAACTGAGGGATCAAAGGATTGAAGGTCATGGAGTGGATTAAGAGTAGGATTTGGCAAATGAAAAGAGAGAAAGAGGTAGAAAGCCAACAGATGATGGTCAAATAAGGGGATTCTATAGCGTACACGACACTTAATTTTGAACAATACAAAAAATTTCACTAATATTAATAGAACACTGTGTCTGGCACATAGTAAATACCTGATAAATGCTTGTTGATAAACAGAAGGATAGATCAACAATAAAATCAAAGGCCCAGACATCTGAACACCTTGACAATGCAATGTCTTCTCTTTTTTATGGTGGAAGAAGGGAGGGGGAATAGGGAATTGCCAAGTGTCAAATATCCAAGGACACCACCACATTCAACTTAAACCTGTTTGGAAATGAGTAAAACTGTTTTACTCTAAGGTGCTTAGATAGCGAAAGGCTATATTTCTGGATTTGTCATTAATTAGCAGGGTGACCTTGGGCAAGTCACTTAATCTTTCTGGGGTTCAATAATAAGAGAATTTGCCTTTTGGTATGTCACATTTTATTAAATTATAACAGGAGTTTTTCACCTTTTTTTTTTTGGTGTCTTGGATCCCTTCTGGAAGAGTCTGGCAAAGTCTATGGACACCTTCTCAGAATCATGTCTGCTACCCACACTCATGACTGAAGGAAATGCTAAATTTCAGTTAGAGGTTATTGGAAATAAAGATGTAATTTTCCCCCCATCCAAATTCACAAGCCCTTGAGAGTACGTGGATCTCAGGTTAAGAATCCCTGATCTTGGGGCAGCTATCTGGCGCAGTGAATACAGCACTGGGCCCTGGAGTCGGGAGGACCTGAGATCAAATCCAGCCTCGGACACCTGACACACCTTCTAGCTGTGTGACCCTGGGCAAGTCACTTAACACCAATTGCCCTGCCTTCCCCCCTCCAACACAATGATAATATGTTCAACCTAATATAAGGAATGACAGATGGACATGGCAAAGTACCATAAAAATCACCTTTGTTTTATGCTATGAATTGGGAACAGATTATTAACAATTCTTTGGGCTCCAGCTGCTTATCTAAGTAGAACAAGTTAACTCTACCAGGAGACCATATTACCATAGTCTGAAAGAAGTGGCTCTGAAAATAAGTATTTTGAGTTAACTTATGTTACATCTGTTAAAAGGGAATAGCTAATGTACACTTAGGTTCACCAAGAATCACCTCAAATAAAAAGACACACTCAAAATTGAGGTATAGTTCTTTTTTTTTATTTTAAAAAATTTTTCTGCATAATATGAACATTGTTTTATACAAAGAACAGAAAAATAGGACTGACTGTATCTGATATCAATATCATGCAGAGTTTAGCATTTAAAAACATACATTAGATATAACAGTAGTACCAATACCGCCTTGCCTGTCTGTATCCCTTTCTGAACATTGTCACTTTCCTTTCTTTTATTCTTTTGTTATTATCAGTATATGTCTTGGTCCCTCTACAAATCTCCCCATACTCAAATATAAGTCCTTCCTTGTAACAAATATAAAGGAAAACAAATCCACATATTGGCCATCACTGAAAATGGGAGTATGTTTCTTCTTTAAAACGTGCAGTTTAAAAAAAAATCGTTGAATTTCAATGGAAGAATATGCAGAGATGTAAATGTAAAATAGAGGTGTCTGCCTTTGTATAATCATTGAATTCTGAATAGGCTGAGCTTCCAGTATGGAAAATACAAACATAGGGAGAGATTCAGGATAAAGACTAAAATTACTCTAAGAAAGAAAACCAAAAAATTCTCGAATTTCTCCTCCTCTACAAATGCCAAAATACAAGTTAGGATTTTTCAGACTCATGTGTCAAGTTAAGAAACTGAACTTCTATAAAATTTCAACAGATAGAAAGAATGTTGCCAAAATGAAATGGTCATAATGATACCTTTCATGACACTGCCATGGAGACGTGATTCTTCTCTCCTCAAATCTCTTCTGTCACTGTTAGACCACTTCAATGACTGCAACTATATTTTAAATTGCCTTACAATTAACTATGTACATGGATTAGCTCCCCAGTAAGCTAAATGAGAACAGGGGTTACATGGTTTATCTTGGCCAACCTAAAACCTAACACTAGGATATGCATATAGTAGCCATTTAATAGAAGTCTGTTGAACTGAACTGCTGAAGCAGGTAATTTTTTAAAACAGCAAATATGAATTATGTACACTGGAAGGAACAGTACATATAAGTGTACTAATTTGAATATATGCATCTTTAAAACATGCAATATATTAAAATAAAATTTTAATATTGCTATTTCCCTAAGAATAATATTTTTGGGGAGAAAAAGAACTGTGTATTGACAATAATTTTACTAGCAAAGAGTTTATTTAAAAACAACAAAAAACATACCTGACAATACATTTCCATGAAGACCCATCTTGATCATCCTGCTCTTCTATGTACATTCTGACATTATGATCTTGATCCAGCTGGTACCAATACATGAGACCATCTTTGTCTCGACCAATTGGCTGGAGGCGCATGGCATCAGCATCCTCCTCATTAATAATGTTCTTAAACTTCAGATTGTCATCAAACTGACATTCACAAAGGTACTAGAAAAAAATTGTAACATAGATTGTAATATCTCATCTATGTTTTCCCACCATAGTAAGAAATAATAAATGCTCATCTCTTTTGAAGATGCTCCACCTCACTGTTTTTATTTGGCTTACAGTAATAAAAAAGTAACAGTTCACATATAGTTGCTTAAGGTTTCTCAAGCACTTTCCTCACAAAAACAATGGAAGAAGGAGAATGTAACTGTGATCAGCTGCATTTTACAAATATGGAAACAAAGACTCAAAGACTAGTCCATAGGCACAGAGCTAAGAAATACCACAGCTGAGCCAGATATAATTGCAATATTGAGATTGATAGCTCACTTAATTAGACAAAATGTGAGCAAAAATTCTATATTTATTGTTACTTAAAATGGTAAGTTTAACTAAACTAACACCACACACATCATATATGGCTGGGTGATTATATGGTCTCACAATTTCAAAAATTTCTGTCATCACAATCTTAAATAAAATTTATGCAGAATACATGTATAGCAAAATCTGCTTCTAAATTATAGAATGATCTCTCTTTTTCATACAGGTAACCTTTCAAAAGCTGTTCTTTTAAATCTAACACATTATCAGCCTTTTAAAAAGATATTCATTCAGCAGATGTGGTCTTCTATTCATTCTCTTAGTGACAATGATACTCATGTCTAACTTTTAACTGTTCATAAAAAGAGCCATCACTTTTGGTTTCAAGTTTCAGCATACTAGTTAGGGCCTCCCTGGACCCTGAATCAGAGTCTTTCTTCAAGTCTCCCAACAGATGTAATTCATGCCCTAGTCACCCTGCTTTCTCCCTGTTCTAGCTAACTATGGTCTTGAGCCATGGAATTGCCTGTAAGATTTGGTACCTGGCCAGTTCAAGCTATTAGGAGGCAGAGAGCCCAAAAGGGTCAAGAAATATATCACCAGTCTTCCTGGTCCTGCTTGATGTCTGCTTCCAGAATTCTGCTACATAAGATTTCTAAGACATTTTTTGTGATTCCTTGTATTTGATACTGGCCCCAAACTGGAATCTGATTTTATTACACCTTTTTCTTTCCCTAGAAGGAAACCTAATAGATGGTCAAGTCAGTCTATTATTATGTGGGAACAAAGGAGTGACATGTCTTACATATCTAACATGAACTAATCTCTGAAAAGTAGATTGTTTACTTACATAATTTAAGAATAAGTATGTAATCTTGGGGTCCTTTGATCATTCAACCTGTTTATAAAAAGCTTCTAATTTCAGAAGCAGTTAACCCTTCCTTAACCAGTCTGTGGAAAGTGTTCTTCCTTTACTCTGCTGTTCATTTCACTCTTCAGTAGCCCTACATGGGAAGGAGGGCAGGGAGAGCAAGCAACACTCCAATTTGGATTTGGACTTCCTAGTAATTTTATTTAAAATACAATGAGTCTACTCAACTAGGGAAGAACAGTTATTTCAAATTACTAACCCAGTATCACAAGCAATATTAACAAAGTTTCGCTATGCGTATTAGCAACTCTCGAGAAGGTTGAAGTTAATGGCTAAAATTAATTTTGAAATGCATTCCTATGCTTTCTTTTTTTTCTTTTTGCAGGGGGGAAGGCAGGGCAATTGGGGTTAAGTGACTTGCCCAACATCACATATCTGTCCTTTCTATCACCATCCTTGTAAACTTACTTACTTACTTACTTGAAAAAGACTGAATTGAGAAAGCAACCAAAAACCATCTAGGTTAAGAATAACTTCTTCTGTTCCCCCCAATAATGATAACGTTGGTTTTCAGCTGGTCTCCAAATTCAATTTTAAGGACTACAAAATGTTTTAAAATAAAGGCATTACAAGAAATAATAAATTTATTACCTTTAAAAGTCCCAATTTGCATTCGACACTCATTTCAAGATAGCCCTTCTTCTCCATCTCCCACGCCCAAGTGCTATTGAACTCTTGACACATCTGTCAGATAAATGCAATATTTAAATGCGTAAGAGCAATGTTCATGATACCGACAACAAATTTTGTTAACTGTTGCTGATTGTGCACATTTTTCATTCAAGAATATTCAATAAACATTATTAAGCATCTAATATGTGACAGATATTGAGACTACAAGGATTAAAAAAAAGCACTCTAGCCTTCAAAGAATGTACAACTCAAGAGGATGAATTATAAAGATGATTATTTCCTGAGTTTCAAAAAGGCAATACACTTCTATGTCAGACCCAATTTACTAACCCTGGTACAGCGCCTTCAATGTTTCCTTCATAAATGAACATAAGCTGAGGACAAATAATAGAAGGTAATTTTTTTTGGCTAAAGTATTTTTTTAATATAGACAAGTCAAGGTACTCCTTTCTAAAACTGTAGCTATTATATTCGAACTTCTGCAAAACCTTTTCGTTATTTGAAATCTTTCTCAATTTTAATTCTTAATGGGGGTATCTAAGATATACTGGCTGTATGACTCTGGGTATATTACCATATTTCCTCATGCATAAGACACACGTTTTTCCGAAAAATTTGGGGTCTAAAAACTGGGTGCACCTTATACAGTGGTTGTGGATTTTTTTACTTGCATTTCCTGCTTTTTCACGCTTGTTGTCTTTGCGCTCACTGTTTTGCATTTGTTACCAGTACCTTAGGTTATGTTTTGCCACATTCTGCCCAGAAATGGCTCACAAAAGATTTTCATACAGTGCTGAATTCAAGTTAAAAGTGATCCAGTTTGCAAAAGTGAATGGAAACCATGCTGCTGAACGTAAGTTTGGTTCTCCTCCAATTGAGAAAACAATCCGAGCCTGGCTACGGGAAGAAGAAACCCTACTGAAAACACCACAGCAGAAGAAGGCCATGAGAAGCAAGAGTAAAGAAACCAATTATAGGAGAAGTTTGTACCTGGGTGAAAAGATCCTGGGATAATATCAAGATTGAGATTGTTGTCAAGTCATTTAAGAAGTGAGGCATTTCAAATGTCATAGATGGAACTGAGGACGAGGCAATATATGAAGACAGTGATTCATCATCAAACACAGATGAGGTCAAGCCAATGGATGGGAGTTTTGAGAGTGATGAGGAGTTGTATGAATTTTATGATGAATAAAACTCGAGTTCAATAACTTTACGTAATACATTTTTTCAAATTTCGGGCCCCAAAATTCTTGGTGCATCTTACACACAGGAGTGTCTTACACATGGGGAAATACCGTAACTTCTGTGCCCCAAGAAACTCTTAAGATTCTAAGCCACAGAAGAGTTGTCAATTTGTGGTCAAGGGAGTTTCTTTGCAAAGATGACACTATAGTTTCAGATTAAGAAAGAAAAAATAAACTTTATTTTTCTAATCAGAATGTAAAAGTACTCTCTGGTTAATCCATCTTTTATATTTGTTGAAAATGTCATTAACTTGAGAAACTTTTTCGGAAGGACAGGGAGTCTGGCCAAGACTTGTAATTTCATCGGTGGGGACTTCTTTCCTTCCACTGAAGAAACTAAACAACATGCGGCAGCTAGGTGTCGCAGTGAGTAGAGCACCAGCCCAGGAGTCAGGAGGACCTGAGTTCAAATCAGGCCTCAGACATTTGACACACTTACTAGCTGTGTGACCTTGGGCAAGTCACTTAACCCCAATTGCCCCGCCTTCCCCTCTCCAAAGGGAAAAAATAAAAACAAAAACAAAAAAAGAAAATCAACAACAATCTACCAGGTGCTAGGGATATAATGATAAAGATCAAACGGTTCTGCTCTGGGTGGAGTTATATATGTGCCTCACAAACTGTAAAACCCCAACCTTGAACCTGCTAGTCACTCTCTCTGATCATACCGGTACACAGCTAGATACCACTGGAAGAAGTCACAGAACTTTGTCAATAATAAACCTGCTCTATGATTTCAAATGGGCCCTCACTTCTGCACGGTAATCTTCTTAATGATCCTTGTGTATCTCTACAGCATTCTCCCATAACTGCTATTCCAAACCTTCTCTTCTTAGTTGCTTTCAACCAAGGACCCTGCCATCTTCTCTACCAAGAGAGTAGAAGGCCATGCATATCTGAGCTGAGTCCGCTCCTGAGCTCCACATTTTAGGAAGCATGCTAATATAAAGAGACTGTCCAAAAAGCAACTAGGATCACCTGAAGGAATTGCAGATATCTACCTGGAGAAGACTTATGGGTGTTATGATCGGTTAATAAGCACTTATTAAAGGTCTACCATGTGCCAGATACTGTGCTAAGAACTAGGACTAGACAACATTGTGTGATGACCAATTCTGATAGACTTAGCTCTTCTCAGCAATGCAACGATCCAAGACAATTCCAAAAGACTCATGATGAAAAATGCTATTCGCATCAAGAGAAACAACTATGGAGTCTGAATGCAGATCAAAGCATACTATTTTCTTTTTTTGTTGTTTTTTCATGGTTTTCCCCTTTTGTTCTTATTCTTCTTTCACAACATAACTAATATGGAAATGTTTAATATGATTGTACATGTATAGCCTATTATTAGATTGCATGCTGTCTTCAGGGGTGAAAAAATAGAGAACTCAAAATAAAGTGAGTGTCAAAAACTAAAAACAAATTTAAAAAGAAAAAGAAAAAAATTGTTGTGATAAAAAAAAATAACTAGGGCTACAAAGAATGGCAAAAAATAGTCCCTGCCCTCAAGGAGTTCACAACCTAATGGGGGAAGACAACATACAATATGCAACTACACTCAAATGAATATATAGGGTTTTTGGGAAAGGATAATTAAATTCAGTTGTGGACATGTTGAGTTTAAGATGTCTATCTATAGTATGTCTAGTTTGAAATGTCTGAAAGGCAGTTGGAAATGTGAGATTATAAGTCAGCACAGGTCAGGGCTGGATAAGCAGATTTGAGAATTATCAGCACTGAGATGACAGTAAAAATCATAGAAGCTGATGAGACCACCAAGAGAATTAGTAGAGAGAGAGAGAAGAGAAGAGGGCCCAGGACAGAAACTTACTGGACCCCCATAGTCAATGAGCTCAACTAATACAGATTAACACTCCAACAAAAGAAACTGAAAAGGAACGGACAAATAGGAGGAAAAGCAGGGGAAAATGGAATTCAGAAAACCTAGAGAGAAGAGAATACCAAGGAGAAGAGGTTGACTGATAGTGTCAAAGGCTGCTGAGAGCTCAAGAAAATAAAGAGTACAAAAAAAGGCCACTGGATTTGGAAAGTAACAGATCTTTAGTAACTTAGTGCACACAGTGACACAGTTATGTGTCAGGCACAAGAGATACAAAAACACTAAATCTGTGTACAAGGACCTTTTCCTGAATGAGGACAAGAGACTTTGTCCCATACAAGGGATTCAGGGTTTGATAATCTAAACCCTTGATTGTACCGAGGGCTCAGAGCTTTTTTATTTTTCTTGCCCTTTCCGGGGGGCTCCTTCAGTAAAGGATAGATCTGTCAATGTTGATTTTCTCAATCTCCTGTGTAAATCTCTAAAACGGAGGGCCATCAGGATGTTGAATTTTCTCTGTGATAATGTAGAAGGCCAATAAATTTGATTTTCCTTTTCATTCTCCTGTGGGAACAGCTTTAGCTTTACCCCAGACCTGGCTCAACAGTAATGGAGAGATATAAAAATGTTTATTTTCTCCCCCTTTCTGTTGTCCACATATGAGATTCTGGTCCTAGGTGTGTTGATTTGGAATCAATCTATTATCTACACTGGTCAATCCTCTAGATTGCCTTAAATTCTATCTATTGTTCTTGATCATGAAATGGGGCTGGTTGATTATTTAATGATAAATTTATTCTATTCCCAAAATCTGAATGAGTTCTACTTGGTTTCACCACTCATTCTATGTGTATTTAGGAAAGAGTCTAGGAAATCTAGAGCCTACATTTAAAATCTTGGCTGCCTACAGAATTTTCTCCTACCTCTTCTCTTTCCTGTCCCACTTTTCCCTTCTCGTACTTTCTGTACAAAAAAAAAAAAATAACTAAACTTTTTTTGGACATCTTTTTGATTTTACATTGAAGGTCAGCATTTAGCACAATGTCTACCAAGTAACAGGTGCTTAACAAATGCTTGTTGACTTGACTTTTTACATAACTTAAACCTCGAAGTGAAAACCTGAAAAGACCTTAACTTAAAAAGGCCGTGTCAAGGTCTCCCAATGCACCCATCGTCCTTATTAAAATCTGGCCACTGGACCCAGATGGCTCTGAAGGCTGGTGACTTTGTATAGCCCTCCCTCCCTCAAATCGAATTCAACTGCAAGTCATGGCATCATCTTCCTGATGTCATGGTCCTCTTTGAGAACAAAGGACAAACCACAATTTTCCCTTGTAGCCTTCACTTCTGACTTCCCTTCAAGAGAGCCATTCCGTAACAAAGATTCAGTCTTGTTTGTCTGTCTGTCGGTCTATCTGTCTGAGTAAGGAATTCATTTTTCCAATTCCAGAGGTAAGGTGAAGCCAGTAGAGTTATTTTAGCAAGGGAGTCATGGATGAAAGCTGCAAAACTAAAGCTCTTTTCACTCTATGACATTGCTAAGCCAGTATTAAGGTATATGAGACTCCTAATGATCTTGATGAAGGCAGTAGACATAGACACGGGATTAAGTCTAGTTTGGGCCACTTGCTAAAATCACTCAACCTCAGCTAACTCACCTGTTTAATAAGGAAAACAGGATTTGCATTAACTGCATCATAGGGTTATTTTCAAGAATGTGAATCATAAACTGTAAAGTATGACATAAATGCTAATTATACAGATTTTCTTAAACTATAATTTAGATTAGTATATTTCTCTATTAAGCTTCATGTACCATATATTTCTTAGACACTTGTGATAGACAAGACGACTAGGAAACAAGTTCTGCCTTTAATGGAGACTGGCTTAGTGACCATGGACTTTCCAGTAGCTCTGGTACTAGGTATTTTCATCCTTGTAACCTTTCAAACCTCTCCAAAGAAGGAATTATGAGTAAGAGATAAAAATAGTTTCAACTCTCTCCAAGACACCAAGAATCCCAAGGAGGTAACCATTTGATGAACCAAATTGCAGAGAAGGCTAAGAATCTCTAACCCATTCATTCAGCAACCCTTCCCTCACCTGTCACCATACTGTGAATGGTTACTGAAAACAAAAAGCCAGAAGCTTGTTCTCACTGGAATGGTAATACTCTATGATGAAAAAAAGGTGGCAAGACAAATGAGGAACAGGAAGAAAGTGGGGAAATGCATGAGTGTCTGTGTTACTCCTCCAGGCCTTTATGAAAAGGAACTGGCACCTAGCAGAGGCCAATTTTGTGCCACAGAAGTCACTTGACGCTAACTCAGTGCAAATTCCTTAGCATGGGAGGAGACTGACACAGCTTTGAAGTTTAGCCCTAAAGGAAACTGCCACAAGAGGGGAAGGAATCAGAAGTAAGCAATAAGAGAAATATTAGGGGCAAAGACTGAAATTAATAAAGATCTTAGGAGGAAGAAAAAGTTAAAGACTTCAAAGCATAAGCATACAAATGAACAGGAACATACTAATAACAAAAGAGAATATGTCCTACAGATCAGCTATAAGTCTAGATATCGATGAATAATATTGCAAGACAAAAAAGTAAAATGAATCAACACCTGATGAAGCAGAAGACTGCGGATTCCCAAGAAAGCTTGGGACCACGGTAGGGTGTTCCTAAACGGTTTAAAAGAGCAATAAGAATTGTGAAAGCAGAACAATATCCTGCACAGCCAAAATAACTGATAGAATAGAAAACCTTGAATCCATAAGTGGCATTTGTTTCTCACCTAAGAAGCAAAAGAGAGAAAAAATGATTGGGAATGCAAATACATGGAAATAAAGGAAAATCTGGAAAAAGAGAAAAGCAATAATTTTAAAGAAAACATGATTTCTATGTAGGCAAAACATATTGATCTCAAAGACAGCACATGTCAAGACAACTTAAGGATTATATATCTTTCAGAAGAAAACAAGTCAAAAAATTTGAAGACCATAATGTAAGAAATAATGTAAGAAAACTTTTATCCTCACCTCTCATCTGGATTACTGCAATAGTTTCCTAATTGGTCTCTCTGTTCCCAGTACTCCCCTTTCTGATCCAACCTCCATACAGCCGCCGAAGTGATAATGTTAAAGTACAGGTGTTATCATGTCACTCCTCTGCTTAAGAAGCTTTAAAGGCTCCCTACTTCTCAAGGATAAAATTCCTTTATTTGGTCTTTAAAGCCCTTTGTAATTTGGCTACCATTTATCCTTCCAGGCAGATTACATATAATCCCCCTCATACAATCTATGATCTAGCCAAACTGGCCTACTTGCTGCTCTCCACACAGGACATTTCATCTCCTGCCTCTGTGCTTTTAGATACGCTATTCCCCACACCTAGAATTCACTCCTCTGTGCTATGCTCTCCCTCCACTTTTGCTTCTTGGAACCCTTCGCTCACTCCTGAAGGGACAAAATTAAGTCACTTCATTCAAGAGGCCTTTTCTATATTAACTTATACGTGAACATTCTAAATCCCCAGTAGAATATGGACTCCTATACCGTGGATACTGCTGCATTCCATCTGTATCCCCAGGGCCTAGAATAGTGCCTGATACAGAGAGCACTTAAATCGCTTCCTTAACTGATCAAAAAAACATGATGAAACAAAACTCCCAAAGGTTCAAACCACTCCCCCAACTGTAATTTCATTAAGTTAATTGTGTAACTCTAATCAACTCCCTCATAAAAATATCAGGTAAGACATTTTTATGAAAGTACTTTCTACATATACAACATTATCTTATGAGAAGAATTACTATCTAATCAATCTATAAAGTTCTAAAAGGAAGGAAAGGAAAATGAATACAAAACTAGAAGTTAACTTAAATGACTATCTATATAGAAAAAAAATCACTTTTAGAAAATACTGATTAGTATCTTAGAATCCTAAATTAGACCTCTTTAAAATTAAACACTTGAAAGCATAGGTATAAATGGATTTATCCTTAAAATGATATGAAGCATCTACCTAAAACCATTCAGCAAGCATTATTTGTAATAGGGATAAACAAGAAGCCTTCCCAGTAAGATTAGGAGTGTCCAAAAGACCACTAAAGAAAATACTGCCTTAAAAATCAGACTGGAACAAGTGGAAGCTAGTGACTTTATGAGAAATCAAGATATTATAAAACAGAACCAAAGGAATGAAAAAATAGAAGACAATGTGAAATATCTCATTGGAAAAACCACTGACCTGGAGAATAGATCCAGGAAAGATCATTTAAAAATTATTGGACTACCTGAAAGCCATGATCAAAAAAAGAGCCTAGACAACATCTTTCAAGAAATTATCAAGGAAAAATGCCCTGATGTTCTAGAACCAGAGGGTAAAATAGAAATGGAAAGAATCCACCAATTGCCTCTTGAAAAAGATCCCAAAAAAGAAAACTCCTAGGAATATTGCTGCCAAATTCCAGAGCTTCCAGGTCAAGGAGAATATATTGCAAGAAGCCAGAAAGAAACAATTTGAGTATTGTGGAAACACAATCAGGATAACACAAGATCTAGCAGCTTCTACATTAAGGGATCAAAGGGCTTGAACATGATATTTGGGAGGTCAAAGGAGCTAGGATTAAAACCAAGAATCACCTACCCAGCACAACTGAGTATAATACTCCAGAGCAAAATATGAATTTTCAATAAAATGGAAGACTTTCAAGCATTCTCAATGAAAAGACCAGAGCTGGATAGAAAATATGACTTTCAAATACAAGAATCAAGAGAAGCAGGAAAAGGTAAACAGGAAAGAGAAATCATAAGAGACTTACTAAAGTTGAACTGTTTTGTTTACATTCCTACATGGAAAGTTATTTGTAACTCATGAGACCTGTCACATATACAGAGGGCACAGGGGGAGATGAATATGAAGGGATGATGTCTAAAAAATAAAATTAAGGAGTGAGAGAGGAAGATATTAGGAGGAGAAAGGGAGAGACAGAATGGGGTAAATTATCTCAAATAAAAGTAGCAAGAAAAAGAAGTTATAATGGAAGGGAAGAGGGGGCAGGCGAAAGGGAATGAGTGAACCTTGCTCTCATCAGATTTGACTTGAGGAGGGAATAACATACACACTCAATTGGGTATCTTACCCTACAGGAAAGTAGAGGGGAAGGAGACAAGAGGAGGGGGATGATAGAAGGGAGGGCAGATTGGGGGAGGAGGTAGTCAAAAGCAAACACTTTTGAAAAGTGACAGGCTAAAGGGAGAAAAGTGAATAAAGAGGGACAGGACAGGATGGAGGGAAATACAGGTAGTCTTTCACAACATGGCTCTTAAGGAAGTGTTTTGCATAACGATACATGTGTGGCATATATTGAATTGCTTGCCTTCTCAAAGAGGGTGGGTTGGGAGGGAAGAAGGGAGAGAATTTGGAACTCCAAGTTCTAAAAACAAATGTTTAAAAAGATAGTTGTTTCTACATGCAACTGGGAAATAAGATATATAGGCAATAGGGTATAGAAATCTATCTTGCCCTACAAGAAAGGAGAAAGGGGATAAGGGGTGGGGGTGGGGGGTGGGGAGTAGGATGACAGAAGGGAAGGCAGTCTGGGGAAAGGGGCAATCAGAATTTATGACATCTTAGGGTGGAGGGAAGGGTAGAAAATTTGTAACAAAATCTTGTGGAAATCAATGTTGAAAACTAAAAATATTAAATAAAAAATATTAAATTAAAAAAAATTGGAACACTAATATGCTGTTGGAACTGCGAATTGATCCAAACATTTTGAAAAACAATTTGGAACCCAAAGAGTTATAAAACTATATATACCCTCTGACTCAGCAATACCACTCTTAAGTCTGTTTCCCAAGGTAATCCAGGAAATAAGCATTCAAACTACTTCTGAGATACTCTCTCCTACCACTCCCCATCTTTTCGAGCTTCCTTTGGTACATTTTCATTTGGGTTCAGAATGTAAGCCGCTTGAGGACAGGGCCTGTCTTTCTTATAATTGTATCACATGGTAAGAAAGGCATTGAGAAGGAAAACCTGATAGGACAATAACTGCTTGAATGTGGAGACAAGGGAGAAAAAAGAGTCCATCCACCCTAAGCTAGGTCAACTGCTGTTGGAATGGATTCTGCCTTTTAAGATGTCAGGTTCTCATAGGTGATCTTTTACTTTCTCTTACTAGGAACCACCTTCGTGTCTCTTTCCTCTCCCACTCCCCACCTTTTCAAGCTTCCTTTGGCATGTTTTCGTCTGGGCTTAGCATGTAAGCCACTTGTGGGCAGGGCCTGAATTTCTTATATTTGTATCATACGTTAAGAAAGGCATTAAGAAGGAAAACTTGATAGGACAATAATTGCTTGAATGTGGAGACAAGGGAGAAAAAAGAGTCAGTCCACCCTAAAGCTCCTACCTTGCATGACTAGGAGAATGATAATAGAAACAATACTACTACCCTGGAGTTTTGTGATATTGTGGTTTTTTTTATTGCTTTTATATATGTTCAATTTTTTGATGCTTACTACAAAAGTTATCTTCTCCCATGATTCCTGACCCCCTAAAAATCAAGTGCTCTACAACACAAATGAGTAATAATGGTAATAAAGAATGATTATTACTGAGAACAAAGTATCACCTTCACATTTGAACACTTCTTCACTTACACAGTGCATTCTGCACAATATCCAATGATGTGGGTAGCACGTTTATATTATTCTCATTTTCCAGATGAAGAAAGCAAGAATCTCTCTCAAGAAAGACTGTATGTCTTGCTCTTAGTTATAACACACTAGTGTTTTATAATAATTGTTTTGTGAGTTATAAAATCAAATCTTTAGCAAGATTTTTCAAAGAATACTAATATTAAAAAGTTCACCTAAAGTCAGGTTCCTAAAATCTCAACATCCCTGTTCTTCATCGTTAGCAGCTACTATGTCAGGCAGAATGGCAATTTCATAGGTACTAAAAGACATAATTAATCTGTCATTTTAAATCTTTCTGATTATAATAAATTTCAGAAACTCTTCAAAACCAGTAAGATAATTTACCTATTTATAAGACTGGATAAGATTTGCCTGGCACTAGTTTTTTTTTTTCTTTGTTTTCTAGTTCAAAATTTGTGTCAAGTATATTTTATATAAGTAGGAAAAGAAAAAATTTTTAAAGGACTTAATGATCTCGAATACTATACTGTAACAGTATTCTCTAAGGTCGCAGGGCAAATCGGCATCAAAAGAATTAAGATTCCTACTCTTAAAAATTTTAAGTTCAAGTGAAAGATGCTATCCACCTCCAGGGAAAGAACTGATGCCTTCTCTCTTGTGCAGTTGGGAGTTATAAGCTTCACTTTTCACAGGTCTGGTGACTCCAAAGGTCCAA